>NC_051086.1:101320708-101577460 GCF_004664715.2 Peromyscus leucopus
AGGGGAAGGTCCCCAGAGGGCTGCATTGATCTTGAAGTTCAAGGTCACCCCTTGTGGTGAGAATGGGAAATCCTTTTCTCTAGTGGAGGGGATGGAACCTCAAGCATGCTGGGCGAGCATTCTCCCACTGAGCCAAATTCCTGACCCGAGAACATTCATTTTTGCAAGATTCCCCCCTCCTCAGCCATACAGTGGGCCCCAAGCCCCCGTCTGAAGATCGTGGGAAACTGAAGAAGCTCAGCATGCTGGGTATCCTTAGCGGGGCCTTTTCTGGCTCCAGCCCCTGCCCAGGGCTCCGTGAGACCCCCATTGTACACCAGGAGGCCTACTGGGCACTGCCCTCTCCATGGGCACTGTGACCCAAACACTGCTCTCCCCCTTCTTCAGCGCAGACTTCTGTCTGGAGGGAGACCCAGAGTTAGATGCCTTGGTGAGGCTGGCCCTCACCAGAGGTACCCCGTCCGTGAAGGAGGTCCTTCTGTGGCTTCCATGGTTGGAGACATGGCCCAGTTGGTACACCTTAACCATAAGCACGGTTCAGTCACCAGTACCGTAAGAAGGCTGGGGGCTGGGGAGGTCGGGAGACACTCAGTGGGTAAAGTGCTTGCCTTGCAAATGTTAGAACCTGCGTTTGATCTCCTGAATCCACATTTTAAAAAAGGGAGTGGTGTGCTAGGGAGATGGCTCAGCAGTTAAGAGCACTGGCCTATCTTCCAGAGGACCCGGGTTCAATTCCCAGCACCCACATGGCAGCTCACAACTGTCTGTAACTCCAGTTCCAGGAAATCCAACATCCTCACACCGACACACATGCAGGCAAAGCACCAATGCACATAAAATAAAATATAAATACATGAAAAACAAATCCCTGTGCTGGGAGGAGACAGGCAGGTCTCTAGCTCACTAGCTTGTCAGCCTAGCCTGGTCCACAAGTCCCAGAACGATGAGAGATCCTGTCTTAAAGGAGAAGCTAGAGAGCTTCCATGGACAGCACCTGACATTGTCCTCTGGCAAGTACACACGTGTGTGAGCCCACCCTGTCACCTGTAGTGACTGGGTCCACACATGTGGATCCCTAGTCACCCCTCAGGGAGGCCTGGAGTCTCCTGGAGGAAACCTGGTGTCTGCAATTTTCCCATGTCCCATGAGGTGAGATGCAGAAAGCCAGGCCAGGGCCTGCAGAGCCAACTTCAGCTGCCTGACGTGGACTTTGGTGGCTTCTGACGGCTGAGGCTGTGGTGGTTTTGGAGGCCACTGAATGCCCTGGGTGGTTTGTATCTGGATTTCATGTCAAATAAACGGGACTTAGAATTTGCATCTGTCTTTAAGTTGCCATGTGTCGTGGAGCAAGTTTCTTTGTGTAAAACAGGACAATAATGCTTAGAGGCAAATGAAATCAAGCAGATGGCAGACAGGTCCTATCTCAGTATGAGCATCAATAAATGTCCAGTCTATCCTGTGTCACCAGAGCCTCCAAGCCTGCCTCGCTCACTTTGCCCTTGGGCTGACATGTTCTTCTGAGGGCTGTGCACATGAGAACACTGGGAGGTGGGCCGGAGAGCTGGCCCAGTGGCTACCAGCACTGGCTGCTCTTGTGGAGGACCCAGGCTCTGTTTCCAGCACCCACATAGCAGCTCACAACCACCTGTAACCCCAGTGCCGAGGATCCCAAAGCTTCTTCTGGCCTCTGTGGGTATTACACACAAATGGTCACACATGCATTCAGGCAAACACTCACACACATGATTTTTTAAAAATCTTTAAAAAAAAAAAAAAAAAAAAAAAAAGAATATGCTGGCTGGGTGTGGTAACAGACACCTTAATCCCACCACTTGGGAGGCAGAGAGAGGTAGGTGGATTTCTGTGAGTTCGAGGCCAGCCGGGTCTACAAAGCAAGTTCCAGGACAAAACAAACAAACAAACAAAAGAGTATACTATGGAGTGGACACCGCTCTCCAGGTGCTTGTCGATCTAATTTCTAGGGGAACGATGTGAAGAGGAAGGGCCTTGAGGTCACAAAGGTTCTGTACTGTGAATGAGTTAATGCTGTTATCAGGGAAATGGGTTAGTTACCATGGGGATGGGTTACTGGTAAAAGGATAAGTTCAGTCACACCTCCATCCATCTATTCTGTGTGTGTGTGTGTGTGTGTGTGTGTGTGTGTGTATTTCTCTTCTATCGCTCCTCTCTTCTCTTTCTCTGTGTGTCTGTGTGTCTCTCTCCTCCCTGTGGTGCAGACCTGGACTTCCCTGCCTTCAGACTGAGCACTAAATAAACATCTATTGTTTGTAATTTATCTGTGCTGTTCCATTGTAGAAGCCCAAACCAGACGAAGAGGGCATCTTCCACATTCCCCCCAAATGAAAAGGTACTCACCTAGGAGGAACACTCCCAGGGCATGAAGATGGTGCTGGGGAGGTGATTCCCTCATCTCTGGAAGAGAGACCAGGACAGAGGGTGTTGGGCTGCACAGGGGGAGAGCTGCAGCCCAGGAGAGCCCCCCCCCCCTCTCCCCGGGACTGTAAAATGAGAGAACGGTGAGCAGCCAGCCAGAACCCCCAGAGCTCTGGGCTCAGTGAGGAAGACCCTGCAGGGCACGTGGGATTGGCAAGCACAGTGGGACTCATGTTTATGGAGCACCTACAAGGAGTGGTGTGCCTTTCCCGTGCCCGGCTGTGCCCCTGACGCTTCTTAGGAAGGGAACCATTGGGGTTTCAAGGCCTCTGAGCTGCAATACACCTGCCCGGCATGGTGGGCACCTGAGGCGCTGTGGTGGTCCTGTTCTGGGAGACTGTGGAATCTCCCTGGTGGAGGTGGGCCACTGGGGGCTGGTCCTGGATGGTTATTCCTGCTTTTGACCTAAGCGATGTGCTTCTTCTTCTTCTTCTTCTTCTTCTTCTTCTTCTTCTTCTTCTTCTTCTTCTCCTCCTCCTCCTCCTCCTCCTCCTCCTCCTCCTCCTCCTCCTCCTCCTCCTTCTTCTTCTTCTTCTTTTGGATTTTTCGAGACAGGGTTTCTCTGTGTAGCTTTGCGCCTTTTCCTGGAACTCACTTGGTAGTCCAGGCTGGCCTCGAACTCACAGCGATCCGCCTGCCTCTGCCTCCCGAGTGCTGGGATTAAAGGCGTGCGCCACCACCGCCGGGCCGCGTTGTGCTTCTTAATCCACCAAAACGTGAAGGCATTTTCCTGCCTCCACAAATAAGGCCGCGATGCAGTGTGCCTTCTGAACCGTGTGCCTTCTGAACGGCGTGCCCGACAACTCCCCTCTCCCAGAAGCTGCGTCTGTCAGGTAGGTGTCTGGCCACTGAAGAAATATTTAGAAATTGGACAGAGGGAGTAGCAGTGGGCGGGCACACATCCTGGTACCAGAGAAGTTGATGCACCTTGGAGTCAAGGGTGTCCAGGGTTCCAGGTAAACAAGCACAAACAACAGCGCGGTGGTAACAATGGGCACTGACAGAGCTGAGGAAGAGGCAGAGCAGGGTGGAAGGGAAGCCAGGGAGGTGAACTCTCGTGGTTCCCAGTGTGAAGCCGATAGCTTTCAGCTAAAATTGAAAAAGAAAGAATATAGGGCATTATCTAGAATTTCTGGATAACCACCAGATAGACAAAAATCAGAAGTGGTTGAAAGGGGCTCCCCGCAGGGGGTGAGCGGGGCACAGGGGAGGGTGAGTCGGGGGACGCTGCTCCCCGTCTAAGGTCTAAGTGCTCCATACAGCCTCATCTGCGCCAGGTGTGTTATCTCCGCCAAGGCAGAGACAGCCGCAAAGCAAACAGTGAAGACAAGCACCGGTCATGGATCTGGCCACCCTCTGGCCGCCTTCTCAAAGGAGCCCTGCTGTGGTAATGGCTGCACTTAGGTCCGCTTTTCAGGAAGGGAAAAAGCCAGCGGCTGCCCTGCCAGCTGGGTGCAGCGGACCTGTCCTGCACTGTGAGGATCTCTTGGGAAGGGAGCAAGAACCTTGCAGAATATATAGTCTTTTTTTTTCTTTCTTAATTTAAATCGAGGCTGGAGAGTTCAGTTAAGAGTTCAACAGTTAAGAGTATGTACTGCGTGGGCTGGAGAGATGGCCCAGCCGTTAAAGGCTAGGCTCACAACCAGAAATATAAGAGTATGTACCTGCTCTTGCAGAGGACCAGAGTTCAGTTTCCAACACCCATACAGAACATCTCCCAACCTCCTGTAACTCCAGCTCTGGGGATCTGATTCCCTCTTCACAGACATACACACATATACACCTAATTAAAAATAAGATTTATATTAAAAATTTAAGCCGGGCGGTGGTGGCGCATGCCTTTAATCCCAGCACTCAGGAGGCAGAGCCAGGTGGATCTCTGTGAGTTCGAGGCCAACCTGGTCTACAGAGCAAGATCCAGGAAAGGCGCAAAGCTACACAGAGAAACCCTGTCTCGAAAAACAAAACAAAACAAAACAAACAAAAAAAAAATTAAATAAAAACTGTGATTATTTTCAATGGTTTTTGGATGGCACCCAGAGCCTTACATGTGCTAGGTGTGGCGGTTAATTCTGAGTGTCAACTTGACTGGATCTAGACTCAACTAAGAGCCAATCTCTGGGCGCCCCTGTGAGGGATTTTCTTGATCAGGTTATTTGAAGACACAACTTAACCGTGGGCGGACTTTCCATGGAGACCCAGATACAGGGAGGTCCCGGGGCAACGCTTCAGCTTTTTGCTTGCTTACCATTGCACGTCATCTGGAGAATCTGCCGACCTGTTGATATCAGCGCTGCTACCACCATCTTTGCTGATATTGGGAGCAGATCGAAAGCCTTCCAAAATGGGAGGAAGACCAGTGGCTATCCAGGAATCCTCCCTGAGGCATCCAGGTTCTTAGCCTCTTCCGTGTTAACCAAGAGGTGCTGTTTAAGTGCAAGGTGAGATCTGATGCCCTCTTCTGGTCTCTGATGGCACTGCATACACATGGTGCACAGGCATGCACACAGGCAAACATATATACATATATATATATATATATATATATATATATATATATATATATATAATCTCAAAACTAAAAATCAGGGCTAAATGAGACTCACACATCACAATTGGCTGTATTTTAAGTCTGTATATGGGAGGATGGGTGTATGGGGAGAGTGGTTGTGGTATATTTACCTGTTAGTGTGGATATGTGTACATGTGTGTGCAGGTTCCTCTCTGTTGGAGGCCAGAGATTGATACTGGCTGGCTGTCTTTCTTCAATTACATGCCACCTTTGTTTATTTATTTATATGTAGCTGTGGCATATGCACACATGTATTCAGGTATGGTGTCTGAGTGTGGAGATCAGAGGAACACAGTGTCCCGCTCTGTCACTCTCTTCCACCTTATTCCCTTGAGACAGGGTCTCTCACATCCCACAATGCATTGGGACTGCATTTTGCTTGAAGTTACCTCTGGCTTTTTATATAGGTGTTGTTGGCTTTCTGGCCTGCCCCTTGGGGACCCGCCCTGTGTCCTAATGTAAATCTTACTTTAAGGAAAACCCCTCCCTCCTCCTCCTTCCCCTTCCTCCCTTTCTTGCCATGAGGTGTGCATGACTCCACTTTCCCTCTCTCTTCCTCTCTCTCTTCCTCTCTTCCTCTCTCTCTCTCTCTCTCTCTCTCTCTCTCTCTCTCTCTCTCATGGGCTGCATGGTGTGAGTAACTTTCCACATGCTGCAGCCTGCCACCACATCTGCATGGCATGTCTCCCTCACCCACCAGGGCACCTTAGCCCAACCTGCCAAGGCTGCCGTATCATTCATTACAGGTCTAAGAGCCACATTCAAGGTTCTCCAATGTCAAAGCAAGTGCTCTGCTTACTGGGCAATCTCCCCAGTTCCTTATTTGTGAGGCAGGTCTCTCACTGAATCTGAATCTCATTAGCTCAGCTAGGCTGGCTGCCTAATGAACTTTAGGGATCTGCCTGTCTTTACCTGCCCCTAAACCCCTCAGTTCTGGGGTTGTCTCTAACCCCAAACCCCTCAGCTTTGAGGTTCTGGGCACACACCACACTTGACTTACATGTGGGCGCTGGAGATTTGAACTCATTGCATGGCAGGCAGTTTAATAACTCAGCAGCTCCCTGGCCCCTTAAGTCTCCTGTAATCCGAGCACTTTGTCTTTATCCTTTTTATCTGTGTGTTGATTTATTGAACAAAAACAGGCTCTGTCTGGGGAAATGTGTCCATTTGATTTGGTTTTCTGACTGCACCACTATAGGTACTTTAAGTTAGGATCTTGTTAAATGCATTTGTCAGAGAGGGATTTCTAGGCTCACACAGAGTGAAGTTGACCCTCAAATATGTGAGACACTGCTTGGGGTGGAGGGGCCCTAACAGCCTTTCCCCACATTCAGGTCTTATTGCCATTTGGGTGAGTGAAATCACAGAACATGGACATCCCATTCCCCTTAGTTTTCTTATTATCTTGTGGCTTTTGTCAAGTGAAGCACCTGAGTACCCAGTTGACATATTCCTGCTGGTGTCGCTCCCTCTTGAGTGGCAGGTGTTGTGGAATACTGAACTATGCAAAGATGTGTTACATTTGTTTATGTTGTGGAATATCACTTTAACTGTGCAAAGATGTGTTGCATTTGTTTCTCCTGCCTTTGTTTAATGATGTAAAGATGTGTTGCATTTGTTTCACCTTGCCTGCCTAAGGCACCTGATTGGTCTAACAAAAAGCTGACCGGCCAATAGCTAGGCAGGAGAGGAATAGGCGGGGCTGGCGGGCAGAGAGAATAAGTAGGAGGCGAGAACTAGGCTCGAGAGAGGAGGAGGAGAGAAGGAGGGAGAAAGAGAGGGCCACGCCCTGGCCAGAAGTCAGGCTGTCGCCAGCCAGACACAAGAAGCAGTGAATGCAAGATATACAGAAAGAAAGGTAGAAAGCTCTGAGGCAAAATGTAGAAAAGAGAAACAGTTTGAGTTGAATGGGCTAATGGGGTGAGCACAAGATAAGTCTGAGCATTCATAACTAATAAAAAGTCTTGGGCTGGAGAGATGGCTCAGAGGTTCAGAGCACTGGCTGCTCTTCCAAAGGTCCTGAGTTCAATTCCCAGCAACTACATGGTGGCTCACAACCATCTGTAATGAGATCTGGTGCCCTCTTCTGGCCTGCAGGCATACACACTGGCAGGATACTGTATGCATAATAAATAAATCTTTTTTTTTTTTTTAAGTCTCCATGTCATGATTTGGGAGCTGGTTGATGACCTGTTATAGGCAGGTCTCCATTTTGGGGGACCCTCAAATAGAGGGGTCATCTGTCAGCAGAGAAGCAAAAGACAAGCTTGTATGCCCAATGACATGTTCCACCAAAGGCCCAGCCTTCAAGACTTTGATGGCATATATTCTCCAAGAATAGAAAAAATGGGAGAAGTGTGTTCATGGAAGCATCCTGTAACTGGCCAGCATCATCTGTGATGGCTTTCCCAGCACCCATATCAGGCAGCTCAAAACCTCCTCTGATTCCTTCTCAGGAGTCCTGATGCCCTCTTCTGGCCTCCTTGGGCACCTGCACTCATATGTGTATATCCAACCTTACACACACACACACACACACACACACACACACACACACACACACACAATTAAAATTTATAAATACTACATAGACTCTACCTCCAAAAAATTTAAACAATAAAATCTTCATAAAGACGACAAAAAAAAACAAAACAAAACAAAAAAACAGGTCTGTTATGCCTAATTCTAGATCCAAGCTAAGGGTCTGGCTCTCCCTCTGGTCCTCTACCCATGATTCTATCTTTAAACAGCCCCCGGATTTGAGCAAACACAGCATCTTCCGGAGCCTGAGCACATAAACATTAAACCCCACTCTTCCTAGTATCTAACTGCTCTCTTTTATTGAAATGAATAAAATCTCATGAGCAGAAATAGAAAATTCTGCAAAAATATATGCCTGTTAATATAATAGTCGAAATCCCCAGGGCTTTATAAATAGGAGGAGGATGTCTGTCTTGGGGACTCTACCTCAGGGTGGCTGGCTGGGAAGATGGAAACAACCTCTACCTAAGAGGACCTTTTAAGTGTGGGTGGGATCAGCCTGCACTGAGAGGGGTCTCAGAAACCTGGGGTGGGGGTGTCTCGAAGCAGAAATCCTTTTCCAGTTACAGCTAGCTCTGTGTTTTAAAAGGAAACTTTAGGTGTGGCAGAAAGTCATTATTATGCAAATAGGCTCCCCCCACTCCTTTAGGTGACTCTTGGTGAATCAGATCCTCACTTTCCCTCTGCTCTGGGGCTGGGAAGCCACCACCTTCAAACCCCGCTGGGGTTCCAGGTTTTCTGTTGGACCCACAGGGAACTACAGGGGATGAGGTCCCTTTGTGTTCATGCAGAAGTGCTGTAAGGCTTGAGATCTCCTGACCCCCCAGGTCTGGGACCAGCTGATTACCTCACAGAAGTGACCTCGCTAGGTCGAGCAGATTCCTCTTTCTCTGTCCCCACCCAGTCCCTTCCCTTCTGCCACCATCCAAGTGGCCCATCCCACCCCAAACACAGCCATTAGATTAAACCAGAGTGGTGTCTGGGTCCCACAGAATGAGGACAAAGCCTGCTCTCAAGACACTAGCTGTAAAGCATGTGTCCGAAGGAGGGCTCCCCAGACCACCCTCCTTCCTGATCAGCCAGCTACAAATTTGGGATTTCTTCCTTGCTGGGTTTAAAGTGGGCCCCACACAATGGCGGTGCCCGTGACTCTGACCAGAAAAACAAAAGGGTTGTTACTGGATAAACTGAAGCCTAAATTCAGCATCCCTCAAGCTGGTTTCTGTTTGCTGGAAACCCCCTTTAATCCACCCCCAAAGGGCAATGACCTCTGGCAAGGGCATCTGGTTCTCAGTCTATCAGAATGGCTTGTATCAACTTGAAGATCCCCCCTCCTGCTGACTGCGGGAAAACCTGCTTGCTTTTCTGCCATTTCGCCCCCACACCCCAACAGCCTTTGCAGTTTGAGTCCCCAGTAAACTTTTCTACTCATGGAGTGGTCTTGTTCCATGGTCTCACTGTGCCCTCCTTTACATTCCTAATGTCCACCATTGTCTAGAAGGCCTCACAGAACCAGCTCCGGTGGGAAGTCAGATGCAAACTTCTCCCATGCCTTTGGGTGTGGCGGCACACACACACACACATATACACACACACACATACACACACACATACACACACACACACAGACACACACACAGACACACAGACACACACATACACACACACATACACACAGACACACACACACATACACACACATATACACACAGACACACACACAGACACATACACATACACACACAGACACACACAGACACACACACAGACACACACACAGACACACACATACACACACACATACACACAGACACACACAGACACACACACAGACACACACATACACATACACACAGACACACACACATACACACATACACACACACATACACACAGACACACACACACATACACACACATACACACACAGACACACATAGACACACACATACACATACACATACACACACAGACACACACATACACACACACACACACACACTCCTGTGATCAGATGGGGTAAGGTCCTAAATGTTGTCATATGTGCAAAGCCTCCCTGTGGTGGAAGGCGGTCTGTTCACAGGGACTAAAGTGTGGGTTTCTCGCATTGGCACAGGAGATCACTTCCTAAATATAACACCAACAGCACAGACACTGGGAACAACAATTAATAAATGGGACCTCTTGAAACTGAGAAGCTTTTGTAGGGCAAAAGACACAGTCAATAAGACAAAAAGACAGCCAACAGAATGGGAAAAGATCTTCACCAACCCCACATCTGACAGAGGATTGATCTCCACAGTATATAAAGAACTCAAGAAACTAGACATCAAAATACTTAACAAACCAATTAAAAATGGGCTAAAGAGCTAAACAGAATTCTCAAAAGAAGAATCACAAACGGCTGAAAGTCATTTAAAGAAATGCTCAACATCCTTAGTCATCAGAGAAATGCAAATCAAAACGACTCTGAGATACCACCTTACACCTGTCAGAATGGCTAAGATCAAAAACACTAATGACAGTCTATGTTAGAGAGGATGAGCAAAGGGAACACTCCTCCACTGTTTGTGGGAGTGCAAACTTGTACAACCACTGTGGAAATCAGTATGGCGGTTTCTCAGAAAATTGGGAATTGATCTACCTCGAGACCCAGCCATACCACTCTTGGGCATATACCCAAGGAATGCTGATTCATACCATAAAGATACATGCTCAGCTATGTTCATAGCAGCACTATTTGTAATAGCCAGAACCTGGAAACAACCTAGATGCCTGTCAACTGAAGAATGGATTAAGAAAATGTGGTACATATACACAATGGAGTACTACTCAGCAGAGAAAAACAATGACATCATGAAATTTGCAGGCAAATGGATGGAACTAGAAAATATCATCCTGAGTGAGGTAACCCAGACTCAGAAGGACAAACATGGTATGTACTCACTCATAAGTGGATACTAGATCTAAAACAAAGAACAATCAAACTGCAACCCACAGATCCAGGAAGGCTACATAGCAGGGGGGACCCTAGGATGACTGTGGCTTAGAATAAGTTTTGGCTTTACTCAATTACTGGGCAAGCTTTAGTGAAACATTTTACTATTAGGATAAGAATTTGTACTGTATCAAGCTGATAATAGGAAAAAAATAAATTAATTAATTAAAAAAAAGTGTGAGTTTCTTCAGGACTGATATCCCCACCCTCCCCACCACCACCCACCACCACCACCACTGTCACCATGCCCTAGGCCTAGTACCCAAGAATTTCCCGACCACAGAGCAAATTTGATTCAAGATTTGCTGGTTCTGGAGAAGATGGCTGTGCCTCCTTGGCATGCTGGCACACTGAGCCCCAAGCACCTGGCATGGAAGGAGAATTAAACTGTGAAGCGGGACGTTAAGGCTACAGTCCTCAGGACCAGTGACATGGGCAGAGCTCCCTAAGATGACTGGAGATTGTCACTGGCTAGACTCTGGGCAGTCTGGGAGAGTCTGAATTGTTCTCCCCGCCCCAACACACAAGTCTCGTCCCTCTGCATCTACTAGACACAGGACGTGCATGGATTCCAGTGTGGAATGCAAGGCTGGCCATCCTCCTCACCAGGATGTTGGTGAGGCAGACCAGAGCCTCACTTTTGATCTCAGTTTCCCGCTCTGTTCTGGGTGATTCCCCAGGCTGCCACCCGAAGTTGTGCATGGCTGCACCAAAGCCAAGGTCAGAATGCTTAGTGCCAGATCAACGCAGGCCAGGCTCGTTCCCCCATCGGAGCCCACTCACAATGCCTCGACTGCCCATAGAGGGCGCCCTTTTCAAATCTGCCCTAGGTACCCTAAGAGCTAAAGGCCGCCCTGACAACCTCCATATAAGAAACAAGGAAGCAGGGCTGGAGGGATGAGATGGCTCAGGGGTTAAGAGCACTGACTGCTCTTCCAGAGGTCCTGAGTTCAATTCCCAGCAACCACATGGTGACTCACAACCACCTGAAATGATGGGAGGGACACATGCAGGCAGAACACTCTAAACCTAATGAATAAGAAACGAAACAAGGAAAGAAAAGAAACAAGGAAGCCGGAAAGGTTAAGGAATAAATTCAAGATTATACAGCTGTTGAGGATTCACATCAGGCCTCCCCGGCTTGTACCACTGCCTAGAGAAGAATCCTCTTTATTAACACCCAGACACAGTACGTGTGTAAAGATAGGCATCTGGCTGCTGGTGGCCTTGTCTGGTTGAAACTTGGGCGATATAGTTCATGGAAAACCACACGCTGAAATCCAAGGCCAGTTACAAAGCCAGTCATGGTGGGTCACTCCCTGGCTGTTTAGCACTGGCAGATAATTCACACCTCCAAGCCTCAGTTTCCCCCATGTCAGAGCCTTGAGTGTGCGGACTGTTGCAGAAGTGAGAAGTGGGTGGAGCCTGCACAGCATTCAGCCGAGGGTCGGTTTTGAAGGCACTTGGGATTGAGTTCAGCCACCTAAGAAAACCAGGAGAAAGCCGGGCAGTGGTGGCACATGCCTTTAATCCCAGCACTCGGGAGGCAGAGCCAGGCAGATCTCTGTGAGTTCGAGGCCAGCCTGGGCTATAGAGTGAGTTCCAGGACAGGCGCAAGGCTAGACAGAGAAACCCTGTCTCGAAAAAAACCAAAAAGAAAAAAGAAAAGAAAACCAGGAGAAGAAAGAGAAGGGAGCAGAATCGGGCGCAGGAGGTGGCTCTGCCGAGGTCTTCTGCTCAGAGGCCCAGCGCGCTCCCAGACCTGTTGAGCTCAGTTTTGCAGGTCAGGGAACTATTGTGGCTTTGCATTGGGGTGGGGTGTCACAGAACAGTAGATGTGTGGTGCTGCCTGCTCTCCCTTGTGTTGAGGCCTGGTGCTGTGGGAGAGACCCCCCAACTCTCCCCCTCCCTCCCTCCAGGGCTGTTTCCTCCACCAGAAGACTTCTGATTTGTTGATATTATTTAATTATGATTAAATTATTCTTTGAGAGTCTCACGTATCCCTGGCTAGGCTGGCCTCAAACTCGACATGGAGCCAAGAATGACCTTGAACTCCTGATCCTCCTGCCTCTGCCTTCCAAGTGCTGGGATTGCAGGCACATGCCACCTTCATGCTGAGGATTGAACCCAGGGCTCCACGCACACTAGACACCAGCACTCTACAACTGAGCAGTTGGTTTGAATATGTCCTCACAGGGCACACCCTCAAGAGAGCGTGGGGCCCAGACGCATCTGGCAAACTATTTCAAAAGGAGCCTGAGCACAGCGTAGCAGGGGCTGGGGGGCAGGGGGGGTTTCTAGGGTAATATTCTTACTCTATATTTGCACTGACCACATAAGCTCTCTCATCCTCTATTTAAATGTGAGAGACAATGGTCACTGCAACCTCAGACTTCCTGCTGGGGGTATATGGCATCCATCATTGTTCTTGTACAAATTAATAATGTGGCCCACCCCTGGTTGCTATGACAATGGTCCTCCCCTCCCCTGTGCTTTTGTGAGCATGAAATGGAATTGATCGGAAATGCTTCCTCGTGAACTCCAGATAAGCGGAACAGAGAGAGAAATTACCAGAATCCTCAGCACCTCTGTGCAGGTCTTTGTTTTTAGAAGGATTCAGGCAGTCCCACGAGAGACCCAGAAGCCACCACAGAAAAGACAGAGCTAATTAAGGAAGGCTGTAAAAGTCGCCCTGGCACAGTGGATCCCACACACGGCCCCTGACACCGTGATCAGCCCAGAGCTTTCCAGAAATGTCAAAAACAATGAGGTTTTCCTTTCCTCCTACTCCCCCACTGTCTCCGGCTTCCCACTTCAAACTGCCTTTCTGCAGCTGCTCTCTCTGAAGGGTGCAGAACAGGTCCAGCCCCAAAGCAGCGAACTCAGGACTCCCCAAGCTGGTGGCTGCTGCCAAGGGGCTCAGGGCAGACAGGAGGTGAAGAGCCAGGTGTCCCCAGCTGGAGGAGGGTGAGGGGACCCACTCTGAAGAAAAGCTTGTTTGTGTTCCAGCCAGCACCATTCCTGCCAAAATAAAATGGAACAAAACAGAAATAAATACATTTTAAAAAGTATACTTTCCCCAAGTGCATAAGTAGCTGAGACTTAGAAACTGTAGAAAGTTTGGCATGGCTGTTGTAATAGAAATCTCCCTGCAGCTGACCTGCACAAGACTGGACGGGAGAGGGGAAAGGGAACTCCGTGAGGCCCCGCCCTCCCCACTGGAAGTTAAGGATTGTTGGGGGTGGTCACTTCCTTAAGTGGTGCAGCTTTGAGTCAGTGGTCTTGCTCCACAGAACAACTTCCCACCCACTCGCTGGCAGGAATTGTTTTGGGTCACCCTAGAGGAAGACACGGTGTGAGTGGAGCGCATTGAGAATAAAGGGCTCTGGTGGGGGGGAGGGGATGAGAAAGGGGAATGGAGGATGACTAAAATTCATTACATAAACCCATGAAACTGTCAAACAATTTAGAAAAATTTTAAAAAATCAAGTCCCAGGGAACACAATAAAGCCAATTACAATCCTGTGCTCACTCCAAATTGCTGCTACTTTGGGGGCACATTAGTCCATTTTGTGTTACTAAAACGAAACGCCTACTGCAGTCTAAAACACATTTTGGAGGCTTTAAGTAAACAGCATGGCGGGTGGCAGTGCTGGCGAGGGCACGTGCCCTGTGGGCATGGGTTTGGGGAGGAGACTCTGCAAACCGTTCTTCTCAGGCTGGAATGCACGCTGCCATCCCAAGCCAGCAGGACGAGCCCCTCTGTTAGACTCTGGCTCTCACAGGCCCCAGGCTGCCTCTTCATACTGCCCTGGAGTCCAGCTTCAAACACAAGAAACTCTGAGAGGCACACACAGAAAAAGTACAGCCCGTGTGTGTGTGTGTGTGTGTGTGTGTGTGTGTGTGTGTGTGTATGTGTGTGTGTGTGTATGTATATGTGTATGTATATGTGTGTGTATGTGTGTGTATATGTGTATGTGTGTGTGTGTGTGTATGTGTGTGTGTGTGTGTGTGTGCACTGCCTCTCCACTTTGCTCCTTCATGGAACTTGACCTGATGGCTCCTCTCCTGTCTGCAACAAGCAACGCTTGGACTGTTGTTCTGGAATCTCATGGTCCAGGAATTAAAGGGAACAGATCTGAGTCCCCACTTGAAGATGGTTCATGTGTGAGAGAGAAACCACTTGGGGCTTTTCGGGGGCTAGGGCTACTTAGTTTGGTTCTGCTCTGGATGCCATAGCAACCACGACCCCCCAGCTCCCAGACAGCCAGGTGAGGAAGGGAAACAACAGTATCCCAGCACTCATAAGAGCAGGTGTTCTGCTCACGATCAAGATGGCAAATGTTAACTATAACCGGATCTAGATCACTCAGGGGCCTCTGGGCATGCCTGTGGGGGATTATTTCAATGCTGTTACTTGGCATGGGAAGATTCATCTTAATTGTAGACATGAGCCATTCCCTGGCCGGGATCTTGGACGGAATGGATAAAAGTGACCTGAGCCACAGCGTCCGCTGTGCTCTGCTTCCTAACTGTGAGTGTGGTGTGACCGCCTGCCTCAAGCTCGGTAGCCTCGCTCTCCCACCATGATGGGCGGCACCGTGAACTGTGAGCTGGAGTAAACTCTTTCTCTCTCACCTTTCTCTTGTCAGAGTATTTTATCACAGTGACAAGAAAAGAAAACAGCCAGTATTCTCCGTTTACAAGGTGTCCACGGGGCCTCAGCTCCATCATAAGTGGAGGAATCCTGCCTGGAGAAGAACCTGAGGTCTGTATTAATTACTTTTCTCATTGCTATGGCAAAATACCAAACAAAGGCCACTTAGCAGTTGCTCACAGCCATCACCGTGGGGAAGGCGAGAAAACAGGAGTGAGGCCCTGGTCACATGACATCAGGACGCAGAGAGAGGACGGTTGGCGCTCACCTCTCTTCCTCCTGTTTATTCAGTCTGGGACCCCAGCCCAGGAGATGGTACCACCCACACTCAGGCTGTCTCCCCTTTCCTCTCACCCTCCCTGAGACACCCTCATGGGGTTCAGAGGTGAGCTTCACTAATGTCCTAGATGGATCTTAATCCAGGTAGGTTGTCAGTCCAGACCAACCACCGCAGATGACCCGAGGAGACAGGGAAGTTCAGCAGGTGACCTTCAGGCTTCCCTAACCCATCAAAAGTGCAGAACCCCTAAAACCTGTGGTCCTTCCGCTTACAGAGTCCCCTCTGACCCCCTTCTTGTCCCAGCATTCTCTCCAGCTCTGAGCCTGTATTTCACAGACACGAGGAACTCAGATGCCGTCTGCTTCCACGGTGTCCCAGTTTGGCTAAATATGAGACCAGACAGAACCAGACAACAGGCCACCAGCCTTGCCACGCTACCTTAGAACTTCCTAGGTGGCAGGCACTCTTTGTAGAGAGTCACTCCTTCATTTGACTGAGGGACTTTGTGGAACGTGTAAGAGGACAGTTGTGACCTTATATGGGGCTTTGTTAGGATTCTGCCCCCCCTCCATCTACATGACCGCACATGCGCAGTTCAGGAGCTGAGCAAGGGGTCTTGCATATTACATCATCAGTGCACGCTGGTGATTAAGTGCGTGCTGGTGATTACTGCATGAGGCATGGTCACACAGTCAGCGTATGTGTGGCGAAGCTCCGTAAGCCTGCCTGTGCATGTGCCCCGGAACCCTTAAAAAGCCGGACTCAGACTCCTCCTCTTCCTCTCTATTCTGTTCTCCCTTTCCCCCACCATCTCTCTCTCTCTCTCTCTGCTCTCTGCACATGCGTCTCCCCCAGGCCTGGTTCTTCTGCCCGCCCCCCCCAAATAGCACTGATACTGGGTTTTGTCATGGCTTGTGACCTTTCTGCGCGGTAACCAGCACCTCTATCATTCTTAAAACCATCAGGCCTCCCTCTCTATCTACCCACAGGATCATAAGTATGGAGAGAGCATGAAGCCAGGGAGCCTAGGAGTCTTGGTTTCTAGAGACATGAGTGTGAGTCAGCATATTGAGAATCAGTGTGTGAGAACTGGGGTATGCACAAGTGTGCAGGTGTATGTGTGTGTGTGAGTGTGTGTAGGACAAGCGTTGGCTTTGGGTCAATCATTCTCCATCTTATTGTTTGAGATAAGGTCTCTCTGTACCCTAGGGTATGCTGTTAGGTCTGAGTTGGCTAGCTTCCCCAGGGTTGGAGTTACAGCCATGCACCTCTGTACTCGACTTTTTATGTGGGTGCTGAAGGTCTAAACTCAGGTTCTAACTTACCATCTCCTCGGCCCCAGAAAGCTTAGATTTAGAAAAAAATTAATTGTATTTATGTGTATGGGTGTTTTGCCTGCATGTAAGTCTCTATACCCTGTATGTACCTGGTACCCTTGGTGGCCAGAAGAAGGGGTCAGAGCCCATGAAACTGAAGTTACAAATGGTTATGAGCTGCCTTGTGGGTGCTGGGAGTCGAACCCGGGCCCTCAGGAAGAGCACAGAGTGTTCTTAACCACTGAGCCATCTCTCTGGCCCCAGCTTTGCCTTTTGACGTTCTCAAATGATTTGATTTTTCCGACCAGTAGATCCCACCCCCATCCACCCCAAGTGTGTCAACCACAGCATGAAGAACTGAAATGCGAGGCATAGGCTTATCTGGGCTCCTAGAGCACAGCAGAGACCGCCTGACAGTTTGTGACTGTGGGAAGCAGCCCTGACCACCTGCCTTTGCCTCTCCCCCTCATCCGTGCAGTTCCCAGCTAGAAGCCAGAATCTGATCTGGGTTCAGTGGGTGGAGACCACAATGATGGGGTGGTGGGATGCTGGGCGGGCTGGGGAGCCGCAATTACCCGAATTTACATATAGATTTCCCAGGGCTGGCTGCCTGCTCTCCCTGCTGGGGTGAACCATTCTTGATTTTTTCCCTGATTACCCAGACGTTGCCTTGAAGAGGCTTGAAGAAGCGGTACTGCTCACTAGCTTTCTGAGTTGGGATGGTGGGAGGTGGGGGGGGGGACGACTTAACAGCATTTATGGGGATCCCTTTCAAAAGCAAGGCTGCAACCAATACACACCTTCTAGAACGGGAGGAAAGCAGCCTTCCATTCCCTTCCTGCCGCTAGCTCACGAGCTCCAATTTCTGTGCGCTCACCCTCCTCACTTTCACTTCCGTCCTATTTCTGCCCTTCTGGCTAATTTTGCATTTCTTGTGGAGACCGGGCTGGGCTGGCCAGCTTAATGAGCCTCCTCGACTTGCCAGCAGATAAATGGTGTGCCATTAGCCGCCTGTTTAACGGCCATATTTCTTCCTCCGGATGAGGGCTCAATATCTCTTGCATGAAATATGGCCTGAGGAGCCCCCAGTCCCCAATGTGAAGTACTGAGCGATTACTCAGTGGTGGTTCCAGAGCTTGGCAGCTCATGACAGCTGCCTTTTCCAGCTCAGCTCCTTGGACTGGATGGAAATGGGGACCAGGGAGGCTTCCGTTTTCCCCAAGATGTCTTCTCCCTAGCTCCCTTTTCCCCACTTTGGTTTTCCATGAAGCTCAGTCCTCCAGCATCCTCATCCCGTCCTTGTCTGTAGTCCTTGGTCCTTCTCCTGTGAGAGGCAAGGAAGGCTGCAGGCTGGTGGCCTCCCTTGGCTGACCGTGCTGTGACCGGTGGTTCCCAGAGCTGGAAGAGATGAAGGAGCTGTGTCTAGGGTGTGGCTCTCTGCAGCCACCTCCTAAATCACACCCCACTCCAAGCTGCCAACCCAAAAGCAGGTTATTCTCTGATCTCAAACCGGATCTCCTGAAATCCACCCTGGAGGCCACCCTGTGGAGCACTCGGCAGCGATTCCCTCCGTCATCATCCAGCCAGCCTCTCCGCTGTGAGTCCTGTTTCACTCTTGGCCTGCTCTTCACAAGGGTTCTTTAAAGTGTGTCTATATTTGTGTTACACAATTGAGCACTCGTGAAGGGAAGGGTCCTACCAAGATGGTAACTAAAGGAACTAGCCACTCAATACCGTGGGCTCGAATCTTACAAAAGCCTAAGTAAGCACCGCGGAGAGCTGGGAAAGCGGAGCCTTGTCCCTAGCGGCCAGCAGGGAGAACACAGGAGTTACCTTCGGAGCTGTGCCATCATCGAGAGAAGGAAGCATGGGCATTTACCTAGGGATCCCATACATACCCACAAGGGAAAGCCATTTAGGAAGCAGCATATTCCCAACCACGCTCAGTTTAAGATGTGTTCCACTGAGCATGTTGAGTTCACGAAGGAAAGATAGCAGCTGTATGTGTGATGCTTAACTGGGCGTCATAGAGGCCATGTTTGAAAGGTTAAAATGGTAGAGAAGAATGCTTCCCAACACACTTTTCTTGTAAAGTTGGAAGAGGATTGCTTCTGGAAATATTTAGTCTCCTCTCCCAAAAATGGTTTTAGTTGCAGCCAAAGGAAGACACTTTGAAGTTGCTTTTTAATACAACAGTTTGTTCCATAAGGGCACCTGCCTCACTCAGCCTCCACAGACCCAGGCTCTCTTCATCTCTCTTCAAAGATGAACAAATCACAATGCAACATTCAGACAAAATAGTCACATTCCAAAGAAAGAAAGGGGCTGGGTGTGGTGGTGCCTGCTGGTAAACCCACCACTTAGAAGGCTGAGGCAGGAGGATTGACCTTCTTCACTGGTACTCAACTGTCTAACATACATATAGACACGTTTCAAAGAACTCTTGTGAAGAGCAGGCCAAGAGCAAAGCGGGAACTCACAGTGGGGAGCTGTCTGGATGATGAGGGAGGGCTCCTCAAGGCCAGCCTGGGCTACGTAGAGAGATCCTGTCTCAAAAAAGAAGGGAGAGAAAAGGGGAGGAAGAGGAGGTGAAAGAAGAGGAGGAGGAAGAGGAGGAAGAGAAGGAGGAAAAAAGGAGGAAGAGAAGGAGGAGAAAGGAGGAAGAGGAGGAGGAAGAGAAAGAAGAAGAAGAGGAGAGAGGAGGAGGAAGAGAAGGAGGAAGAAGAGGAGGAAGAGAAGGAGGAAGAAGAGGAGAGAAGTATCAAAACCTCAGTCCTGTGCCAAGAACAGAATGAGGCACAGTGTGATTTTCCACTCCTGGAGAGGCTGAGAACACAAAACTGGTCCGAGCCATTTATTCTCCCGAGCCTTGGCAGGAGCGGCTATGAAATTGCTCTGCAGAGATAGTTTTACAGACACGAACATGCTGAGCCCTTGCAGGGCAGGGCAAACACTTAATACAGACTCCCAGCCAGAAATACAATAAAGACGTCCTCATCATACTCCTCCGTGAGGGAGACAGGAGTAACGAAAGGGAAAACTCCTAGTCACTGACAGGAACAGAACATCTGGGCTCGGCTTTCCAGCACCCATGTGTTTGTGTGTGCGTTCACAAGCACGACATGCTTGCTGGGGGGTGGGGTACAAAGGACAACTCGTGGGGAGTTGGTTCTCTTCCTTCCTTCCGCTCAGGCTGTCAAACTTGGGAGCAAGTACCTCTACAGGCTGAGTCATCCAACCAGCCTCCAAGCCCGGCTTGAAAGGGAGCCTAAAATGATGTGGAACTCAAGGGAGGAACTGGAGTCAGGAAGGAAGAACAGGAGACTTTGAAATGAGAAAAACAAACCAAAAAGCAAACACAAAAACTCAAAACCCAAAACCCAACAACGACAACCTCATGTTGCTGTGATTGTGAGATTTGTCAGCTTGACACGATCTAGAATCACCCAGAAAGAGTCTCAGAGCCGGATTGTCCAGTCAGGTTGTCTTGATTCTGGAAGTGGGAGGACACAGCCTACATGAGAGCAGAGCTGGTCACTGGTTTGGGGCCTAGAATAAAGAAAGGAGAAGGGAAGTGGAGCTGAAGTCTGCACACGTGCACTCGCTCTGCTTTTGACTGGAGAGGTACAGCTGCACCCCTTGCCTGGACTCCCCCACAGTGACCGACTCTACCCTGAGATGGTGAGCCTTGAGTTGCTTTTCTCTGCCTTTTATCAGGGCAAAGGGAGAGAAGACCTGGGCAGTCCCAGAGGGAAAATGTCTTCATTGAGCTGGGAATGTGGCTCATACTTGTAGTCCCAGTGCTTGGGAGGTGGAGACAAGAGGATTAGAAGTTCAAGGTTATCCTTGGCCACATAGTGAGTTTGAGTCAATGAAACCCCATTTTTAAAAAAAAAATTGGGGGGCTGGAGAGATGGCTCAGTGGTTAAGAGCACTGGCTGTTCTTCCAGAGGTCCTGAGTTCAATTCCCAGCAACCACATGGTGGCTTCACAACCATCTGTAATGAGATCTGGCGCCCTCTTCTGGCCTGCAGTCATACATGCAGGCAGAACACTCTATACATAATAAATAAATTAAAAAATAAAAAAGAAAGAAAGAAAAGAAACCAGAGGATGGTTTAATTTTTTTTGTTTATCAAAATGATAAATTAAGTTCATGAGACATCAAAGGATTATAGAAATAGGAGAAATCATCTAAAATGCAGCATAGAGACAAAAAGATGAGCAATATGGGGCTGGAGAGAGTTGGCTTAGTGGTTAAGAGCACTGGCTGCTCTTCCAAAGGACCTGAGTTCAATTCCCAGCACCCACATAGTGGTTCCCAACTGTCTGTAACTCCAATTCCAGGGGATCTAGTGCCTTCTTCTGGCCTCTGTGGGAACCAGGCATGAATGTGGGGCACAGACATACATGCAGCCAAAACACCTGCACACATAAAATATTTTAATGGGAATGTGCAAATACATAAGTATTATGAAGAAATCTGGAAGACAGGTGAAGTGGTTTGAACATACACAGATTTAGAAGAGAATAAAGACCATGAGGGTGGGTGAGAGGGCTCAGTACATAAAAGTGCTTGCCACCAGGTCTGGTGGATAAACTAAGTCTGGGGCCCACATGATGAAAGAGAGAACTGACTCTGGCAAGTTGTCCTCTAACCTCCACATGTGTGCTATGACATGTATATGTGCACCCACACAACCTTAATTAGTTAATTAAAAACAATAAAGGCAATGAAGGAGGGGCATATTCAACCTGCGAATATGACCAGAGTTTTCTATAATTGAAGAAATGCATCATCAGAATGAAGTTATTATATTATCCAAACATGAGAAATAAAAGAATAAATGTACATCTGGACACTGGAGAAACCTCTGAAGCCACCAAGATCTTAAATGCAACCAAAGAGTTAAGGGTCCCTAAAAAGAAATGACAGAAGGATTCACAGGACTCCCAGCATCACCAATGGCTGCCAGAAGGCCATGCTTTGAAGTACTGAGGGCGTGTATCTGTTAGCCCAGAGTTTTATACCTAGCTAAACTATCACCCAGAATCAAGTGTTGTGATAGTGACACTTCAGATAGAGACTGAAAGTTTCCTCCTCGTTCATCCTCACTGGAAGGACATAAGAGATTTCTTGAGCTGTAGTCAAAATCAAATCTGGAAGTCCATAAATAACTATAATATAATATTATTACATATAATTATTTATAATTATAAATATTAATAATGATAATGATGATGAATCAGAGCAGTTAAACAAAATAATTAAAATTCTAGCCAACAATAACATACAAGATGGGAGGAAGAAACTATTAAAAACCAATAGGAATGTATCAGATATAATTCTAAATATGCCAGTTAAGTCCAAATGTATCCGTAGTTTCAGTCATTGTAAATGTCCTAAGCTTATCTATTAATTGTTAGTCTAAGTAGAAAAAGGGATATGACCTAGTTGTTTGTTTGTTTGTTTGGGTTTTTTTATTTTTTTGAGACAGAGTTTCTCTGTGTAGCCCTGGCTGTCCTGGAACTTTCTTTGTAGACCAGGCTGGCCTTGAACTCAGAGATCCACCTGCCTCTGCCCCTCAAGTGCTGGAATTAAAGGTGTGCGCCACCACCACCACCACCACCTGGCTCCTAGTTTGGTTTCTGTTGTTGTGATAAATGCCATGACCAAAAGCAACCTGGGGAGAAGGGGTTTATTTGGCTTTACAGGTTACAGTCCATCATTAGAGAAGGGAGTCGGGGCAGGAGCTCAGGGCAGGAACCTGGGGGCAGAAACTGAAGCAGAGACCATAAGGGAGGGCTGCTCACTGGCTTGCTTCTGTCGACCTTTCTTATAGAGCTCAGGCCCACTGGCCTAGGGTGGTACCATCCTCCTAGACGAGTCAATGATTGAGACAATGTTCCACAGACAAGCTCATAGTCCAGTCTGATGGTGACACCTCCTCCTCGAGGGTCCCTCTCCTCAGATGTGTCAAGCTGACAGCTAAGTGGAGTCAGCAACACAGAAAGGCTGTGCTGGAATGATCTGCCCCAGGCAAGATGCTACAGGATCTGAAGACCAGACAAAGAGGTTACTGAGGTAAAAGTGGGGCTGGTGAGGTGGGTCAGTGACCCCCTAAGGCCATGAGCCAAAGTCAACCTTCTCTCCTGAGAGTGACCGACCATCTTGGTGTTTGTTCTGGTGACCCACACAGTCTACTGAGGGAGTCTCAGTAAACCCCAGAGCATTCTCCTAGTGAAGACTCCCTCCTCCAGCCTGAATAATAAAGCGAGGAATCCACACACTTGGAAGCCTACACGAGTACTTCTAAGTAGTTTGGAAGATGAATCATAATTTTAAAAACATCAAATATTTTGAAGTAAATGACAGTGAGCAAAAGTGCATATCAAACAGGATAAAACTAACACAGCAATCTCAAAATTCAAAACACGCTGGTCAGACATGGTGGTGCAGGATTTTAGTCCCAGAATTCAGGAGGCAGACACTCTCTATGACACTAAGGACAGCCTGGTCTACATAGAGAGTTCTAGGCCAGCCAAGGTTAGAAAGTGAGACCCTGCCACAAAAATAAAGTAAATTAAAAAAAAAAAAACCCATTCACTGTGCTGGCTGGTTTTGTGTGTCAGCTTGACACAAGCTAGAGTCATCAGAGAGGAAGGAACCTCAGCTGAGGAAATGCCTCCGTGAGATACAGCTGAAAGACACTTTCTTAATGGGGAGGGCCCAGAAAAATTTAAAAAGTACTGTAAACATCTTAATATAAAACACTTGTAAGCAGTTGAAATGGCCAAATGTATACATAATAGAAATGATCAATGGGCAAAGTGTTTACCTGAATCCAGTCCGTAAACCCCAAGCTTAACAACAACAACAAATGCCAGCCTGTTGGTGTGTGCTTGCAGCTCTGGGGAGGCGGAGATAGGCAGTTCCTTTGGGAGTGTCTGGTCAGCCAGCCTGCCTGGTGAGCTCCAGGCCGGTGAGAGACCCTGCCTCAATAAGATGGGCAGTGCCTAGAGAATGCCCGTCAAGTTGTCCTCTGGTTCCCACATGCACAGGCATACACGTTCACATGTGCTTATGCACACACACACATGGACACACACAAAGAAGTGGACAAAGGCATTTCCACAAGACATAGAACATCACAGCTGTTAACACACAAGCCAGCCACCCTCAAAACATGGGAAGCTCCAGGTCTGGCAGTAACAGAGCCAAAGCCAATCTTACCCAACCTCGAGAGCTCAGTGTCTCACCAGGGACAAAGTGCTCCCTCAAAGTTTCCTGGGGAGCAGGAGGGCATAACTTGGATGCCAAAGGCAGCCAAGAACAGTATGTACCTACGAGGAAAATATGAACATGTAGGGACAGTTCCTGAATCAAAAGGAACAAGCCAAGCCCACAAAGTCTCTATGGAAACACTTCATCAGAAATCCAAAGATAAACTCAAAATATAAAAACAGTTGACACCGAAATACCTGTGACAGTCATTCCCCCACAGGAAAGTGTCAGAGCAAATCGAGTGTTCAAGTCGAGTGTTCAAGTCGAGTGTTCAAGTCGAGTGTGGCAGCTCAAGCATCGGTGAGGCTGAGGCAGGACTTCAAGTTCCAGGACAAATTCTTAGGTTTTGAAATTCTATCCCCTCCCCAAGTAAGTTTATCCCCACTGACGACTGAAGGGGTTCTAGAATCTCTTGGGAGATGGGCCCTGGGGCATGCCCGTTGGGAACTGTCTTGATTAGGTTAAGGAGGAAATAATACCCTGTAGTGGGTAGCCATTCCAGCTTGAATCTGGAAGTTCCAACCCCCATTGAGACTCTGGCAACTGTCACGCCTACGAGGCGGGGCCAGGGGAGGCGCCTGGAGACCCGAGAGCTGGATGGGCCAGATCCAAGCTGGAATGGCTACCCACTCCATCACCACCCACTGTGGGCGGTGCCATCCTCTGGGCTTGGATCCTGGACTATGTAAAAAGGAGAAAGTGAGCCGAGCACAAACACTGCTCTCTTCCTGGCTGCCACCTCAAGCTCCTGCTGCCTTGATTTCCCTGCTGTGAGGCCTGTACCTCAGATTGAGAGCCCAAATATACACTTCCTTCCTTAAGCTGACATGGTCAGTGGCCTTTGTTTCCTGATTTGTTTTTAGAATCAGGAAAAGTAACTAAGATACTGGCAAGGTGATGGTATGCAGCAGCCGACCATGGTTATTAGGATGTACGTTACAGGTGAATTAAAGGCCTTGAGGTTGGGAGGTGCACAGTTGGGAGATTCCTTGCCTGGCATGTATGAAGCCCTGGTATTGACCCCCAGCATTCCATGAAGCAGGCATGGTGGACCATGCCTATAATATCAGCACTTGGGAGGTAGAAGCAGGGGGATCAGAAGTTCAAGGTCAGCCTCAGCTACATAGTCGAGTTCAAGGTCAGCCTGGGCTACATGAGATCCTGCCTTAGGCATAAATGAAAAGGGGCTGGAGAGATGCTCAGAGGTTAAGAGAATTCACTGCTCTTGTCGAGGACCTGAGTTCAGTTCCCAGCACCCACAAACTGCTCATAAATGCCTATGACTCCAGTTCCAGGGGGTCCAATGCCCTCCTCTTACCACCAAGAGCTCCTGAATTCATGTGATATACAGATATAGACACACCCATAAAATAAAATTTAAATGCATAAGAAAAGGCAAGAATTTTTTAAAAAACATTTAAAAACTTTTCAGAAGATATATGAGATTCATTCACATTAACATAGAGAATTAAGATTCAGGAACCACAAATTATACAAAAATGAGATGAATCTAGTTTAACCATGGCAAAATAAAAACTCTTAGACCAAAGAGACAGCATAACAAAGAGGCAGACAGACTGCACTCAGGGAGATCTTTCAAAACCACACTGGTCCAGTGTGATGATATTGTGTTCCCCAGTATATTGTGCACCCTAATAAATTTATCTAGGGTCAGAGAAATTAGTGGAAGGTAGATGGATGATGGGTAGGTAGATGGATGGAAGGATGGATGATGGATCGATGATGAGTGGATGGGTACATGAGTTGGTAGATGGATGGACAGATGGATGATGAGTGGGTGGATGGATGGATAGATAGAAACAGTGGGTGAAAAGAAAGCCACTAATTTTATTTTTTGCCTGTCCTGGAGACAGGAAAAGACTAAATGTTTGTTACTGGTATAAAACAATGCATTAATATAAAATTTGAAGTCAAGACCCACCTGACCCCAAGCCTGGTACCCAGCCTTGGGCCAGGAGGCAACTGCCATTGAAAAGATAGTTTTTAACCCACAGTTTACAGAGAGGGAGCATTCACACCATGGGGTGGGAGTGGGGACACACTGGAGAAGCAGTGGCGTCACTAGGCAGGGGTAGAAGAGAGAATTAGACAAGTGCCTTCACTGAGGTTGCTGGAGGCAGGATGGATAAAGTCAGGGGGAGGAGGCATGTACTAGTGATCTAAACCACTTCTGGGGGGGGGGGCATCACGGTGACTTGGGCATCCCAGGTGTCCTGGTTCTGGCCCCGGGGTGGCCAGGGCAGAGTAGATAGTGATCCGAGCTGTGAGTTCAGGGGAGGATGTGGGTGGGGTATGGGCTCTGTGGCAGTTTCAAGTTGATGGAGTGTGTGTGTGTGTGTGTGTGTGTGTGTGTGTGTGGTGAGCTAGGCCATCACATGGTTCTCCAAAACAAGGCAAGTCTGGGTCTTGTATTTGCAGCCATAGGGCAGATGTTAAAACATCCAGTTTGCAGACCCCAGACATGTGCTTGATCCAGTTACACTGCGGGTGTCCCTTCCCCTCCCTTCCCCTCCCCTCCCCTCCCCTCCCCTCCCCTCCCCTCCCCTCCCCTCCCCTCCCTTCCCCTCCCCTCCCTCCCCTTCCCTCCCTTCCCTCCCTCCCCTCCCCTCCCCTCTCCTCCCCTCCCCTCCTGTCCCCTTCTTGTTTTAATTACCCTTTCTTGGTAAACAGCTGCTTCTTCTGGAAACTTGGGAGACAGAGATGAAGTTAAAGTGCCAGAAGCAAGAGTTTATTTGTGTGTGTGTGCGTCTGTACGTGTGTGTGCATCTGTGTGTGTGTGTGCATCTGTGCGTGTGTGTGCATCTGTGCGTGTGCGTGTGTGTGTGTGTGTGTGTGTGTGTGTGTGTGCATGTGTGTACCCTACTTTTAGTACCCAAGGCCCATCGGAACCTCTCTGGGCCCTGGGTTCTTACCCATCACCCACTTTGTCAGGCAGAAGGACGAGGCTGGAAGAGGGCACTCATCATGCACACACTTGGCAAGCATTCTCCCTCTGAGCTGCAGCCTTGCTCCACGGAGCAGTCTTGAAGCCATGGCTTTAGGCTATTCAAACACCAGCCAGCTGTTCCCTTCTCCACCAGGAGAGATGCGCTGACCTAGACACTCACTCGCTGCCCACAGCCCACAGCACTGAGGCCGCAGAGAGATCTGGCCTCTCCCTCAGCTGCTGCGTGAGGAGCTGCTGTAAGCGAGCAGGTGCCTTCTCCAAACTTTGAATCAGGAGGAGTTCCACCCCCACACCTAGGTTTCAATCTCCCCAGGACTGGGACCCAGCCTCTGTTGCTGGGGAAACACTTGGCTGTGTTGAGGAGCCCTGGTACTCAGCAGGCATCTTTAGAGATCCTAGCTGTAACCTGACAGAGTCCCTGTGCTCAGTGGCCTGACTGCTAGACTTGGAATATGAAACGTCCCCAAAGGCTTGTGTGTTGTTCAGTCTCTGGCAGACAGTGCTGCTTTGGAAGACGGTTGACCTTTTAGGAGGTGGGGCTGGGGGCATTGAAGGTTACACCTGGTCCCCAGTTGCTTGTGACATCTCTGGTTCTTGTCTGCCTTGAGGTGTGCAGCCTCCGTCACGTGCTCCCAGGTTATGTGGTTTCCCAGGGGAGATATAAACAAGAGCCTATTCAACATTCACAGGCCAAAGCAATCGTTCCTGCAGGATTGATAATACCCAGGCTTGGACGGGTCTGTTAGGTGATAGTCACTGCCACCAAGACATCAGGCCGGTTGTCTTCTGGCCAGAGGACTGCTGAGTGACCAGACTGAGGGGAGGCTCTGGCCATGGAAGCTGAGCCATCCAGAAGCTAGGGAGCTTGATGGTGCTTTGGCCCCTTGGTGGGAGAAGCAGGCGTTTGAACCCCAAGACACACGCTACTCCTTTGAGCTAGAATCAAACTAGCAGCCTAAGGATGGTCCACAGATGGGAGGAGCATGGACGGAGGGTTTTCAAGCCAACCCTGCTCATTGGGAGGCATTACAGAGCATGATTGACTCATATCCAGGCTCACATAACACTGCTTGCTTACAAGGTTGCATAGCGACCATTCTTATCCATTGGCACACACTGTCTCCAATTCCACCCCCATCTCCTCCCATGCTCCCTCCTGGGGACAATGCCTACCTCCCTTGCCTATATTTGTCTGCTCTAGCCCACGGTCCCTCGGGTTTGGTGAAGGACCAAGTGCCCTCTAGTGGACTGGGGCTCAGAGGCCCCAGGCTAGCTGCTCACATGTTGACTAACCGTGAACTGCTCATGCTGACTGGAGGCTTTCAGAGTTCAGATGCCAGCCCCTGGGTGCAGATGAATGGAGGGTTCCTACTAGGAAGCCGTGTGCCCAGAAACCACGTTCTGTTCCTCACAGGAGCCGCTGTCTGGGCACTAGCTGGTTAAGGTAGTCCTAGGCCAGTCCCTGCCTGGGGCACCACACGGCCTGATGTCAGAGCTCATTCTCCTCTGGGATGAACATTCTGGAAAATGTAGATAGAGAAAAAAAGAATTCAACCAAACCCAAGCCCCAGTTAAGCAAATTTGGATAATGCAGTAAAAGGGTTTTAAAAGTTAAAAAATATGAGCTGAGGGTGTAGCTAAGCTGACGGGGTGCTGCCGAGCATGCACCAGGCTCTGGGTTCGATTCCCGTGCCATAAACCAGGTGGGATGGTGCACACCTATAATGGTGCTCGGAGAGTGGAGGCAGGAGGGTCAGAAGCTCAAGGTCACTCTTAGCTCATTGGGAATTTGAAGCTAGCCTGGGCTACTTGAGACACACACACACACACACACACACACACACAATCTAAATATGTAGACAATGAGCAAACACAGGGATGTTTAGATTAAATAATATATATTATATACTTATTTTAATGCCAGGCATTTACAACTACCAGTGTCACTTATTTTTAAAGTATGTAAATGTGAATCATTTAAATCACAGGAGTCTAAAGTACGGGAAAGGCACAGAGCAATCAATGCTAATTAGGTTCTTATCTTGGTTAATGAAAATAAATATTGAATTTATGGGAGAAGTCTGGAAGTGGGCCCTGCATGCAGACAAGGCTGAGCCTGTCTTCAACCCACAGACGCCTCTGTGACCTGCCCTGTGGGTGGCTTTCAAGAAGACTCCTGTTTCAGTATCCACAGCCTCACCTCCAGTGCCCTCTGGGACTGGTTCCCTGTGTCTGGGCCTAGTGATGTCCAGAGACCAGCCACCTGACCTGAGTCCAAGGCTCATCATAGTCTACCTCCCCACAGGCCCTGAGCTCTGGGCTGTGGGCCTGGTCTGCCCTGGATGAACTCAGTCTTCAGGGCAATGTCCTGCACTAGAGGAGCAAATTCCTCTCCAGCCACCTGCCAGAGCTGCTGGGAGATAGGGCAGGGGCAAGGGACTGAGAACCACACCACAGTCCCACCGACTAGGTGGTGTGACACACCAGAAAGACATGTTCTCAGTCTGGAGGCCAGACATCCAAGGTCAGAGTCCTGGCAGATTCAGCATGGTGAGGGTCCAACTCACAGATGGCTCCTCCTTCCACATCCTCTCGGAGCTGATGGGACATTGCGAGCTCACTGGGACCTCTTTTAAAAGGGTGCTCATTCCTCCCACGGAGTGCTGCCCTTTGCGCTAGTCACCTCCCAAGGCCTTGTGTCCCAACTCCATCCCCTTGGATCTCGGTATCATCATGCTGAGGGTCTAATGTGTTACGCTGGTGAATGTCGATCTGGAGCAAAGCCGTTACGGTGTTGAATAGCGAAGGGCGGCAGAGAACACCCCTCATGTTGTCACGGTTTTCCACCACTAATGTCCAAGGAGTATGACCCAGGGTGTGCTGCGGTGACTCTCCTGGGCAGAAGGACAGACTTCACGACAGCCCCCTGCAGCAGGGGCTCACACAGGCCTTCTTGTGCCCACCCTCTGCCTCAGGCAGCCCGGACAAGCATTGGAGGCCAGGCCCTGCAGGAGGCTGAGCCCCATCTGCCAGTCTGAGGATGGCACCTTCAGACTGCCACTTGACGGGACATCCAGATGCCCCTGGGAAGCCTGGGGAACTGACACAGTGGGATGCCTCAGGCTCGGACTGTGGCTCTGCCCTTCGGTCAGCTGGGGGGCCTGGGCCGCTCACCCTGCAGGAAGCTTCAGATGCCTTCAGTATGAAGAGGCCGGCGTGACGCTTCCTGCCAGACAAGACAGATATGTGTGTGTGTGTGTCCCCTGCTAAAGCCTCTGGGCAGGAGCCTCGGCTACTTGTTCCCTGTGTGCTCCCATCCCCGAAGTCACTGCCGGGGCTTTGTCAGGCACAGTGCCAGCGGGGTGAGTGCATAATAAGAAGCGAAGAAAGCGTGAGAGTGAATGAATGGGGTCATGTTAATAAGTGATGAGGGATGAATAATGAATGACTCTAACAGTCATTCAGATACAGCCTTCCTGGGGCCAGGAGCCTCTCTAAGAAGTTTACCGTTCATTTATTTATTATATATATATTTTTAAAGGTTTATTTTAGTATTTTCATTTATGTGTCTATGCACGCAGTGCCTGTGGAGGTCAGAAGAGGGCACCATATTCCATGAAGCTGGAGTCACAGGCGACCACAGCCGCTTGACCTGGGTGCTGGGAACTGAACTTGGGTCCAGTAGAGGGGCAGCAAGTGCTCTTAACTGATAAGCCATCTCTACAGCCCCCTGTATATCAATATCTATATCAATATCAATATCTATATATATAGAGAGAGATATAGATATAGATATATAGATATTGATACAGGTCTCACATGGCTCAGGCTGGCCTTGAAATCATTATATGGCCAAGGATTACTTTGTATTTCTGGTCCTCCTGCCTCTGCCTCCTGAGATTACAGATGTGTGCCACCATGCCCGGTGTGTGCAGGGCCCGGTGGGTAAGGGAAGCACTCTACAATGAACTCTGCTCCCAGGCCTGAAACTCACTATACCAAGTCAACAAATGTTTGCAGTGACCTTGGGAAGTGACCCCTGTGTGGTACCCACTTTGCAGACTGAGGCCCTGGGCAGTTTTTCAAGGGTCCCCAACCCGGGGGGCAGAAGCGAGGACCTAACTAACCCAAGACGTCAGCTCAGGGCCGTTGACTAGCAAGTTCTACAACTCTCAGGCATTCAGGTCAAAGTCCATCTCTTCACAGACCGCAGGGGAAAGTGGGGGCTGAGGAAATGGAGAGGAGGGGTGGTCAGAGGGGTCATCCACCGAGTACGAAGGGACTCAGAGCCCTCTCACCTAGAAGTAAAGTGAAAAGAAGATGTCACTATGTTCTTGGCATCCGGAGTCCCTGACAGTTCACAGGGGATAGAGAGAAATGAAGACAGACAGCCAAGCTTGGGGACATTAGTCATTAGTCTGCTTTCCATGGCGTCTTAGCATCCTCAAGCGTCTACATCAGGAGAGGGACAGGGGACAGCACCCTCCGATGGGATCTCCAGGTGGTCTCCCAAGCAGGAACCAGGGCCGGCAGGTGGTCTCCGTAATCGATTCTAAATTAGACTAATTGAGGCTGAGCTCTGTCTTCCTAAGGCAAGAGATTGGCTTTCCAGACGGTTGGCTGGTTAAAGGAACTTTGAAACTGCACACGGCCACCAGATGACAAGACAGAGTCTGTCCAGTCTGACGTCTTCCGCTTCTGGAGTGAACAGAAGGGGACAGTTTGCAATCAGACTTTCCATCGGGTGTGAACGCAACCCTTTTCGAGGGGTCAGGGAGTCAACGCTTACTCTACAGCAGCCCAAACAAGTCTGCTGCTGTCCCCCTGGACACAGTTTTCCCGGCCAGTGGACACCTTCCAGCCACACCTCATGACCCAGACCTGACGTCACTTCCCACTACCCCGTGCGATTGCCTCTGCTCTGAAACCATAGAATTCACCACAGCAGCTGTCTCCCTGCGATCTCATGCTGTCTCCTAGGAGGAGAAATCCCAGCTCCCCTCACTGAGCACATCCCATGACCAGTACCCGGGCACAAGGAGCGGGCACACAAGCTCTGTGCAGATGACAAATAAGACTTAGGGAGATGGTTCAGGGGGTGGAATCCCTGCTGCTTAGACTCAGGGGCCTGAGTTCGGATCCTCAGCACCCAAATAGAAACCATGTGCCTGCAACCTCACCCCTGAGTGAGGGGCAGAGATGGGTGAATCCAGGGCCGCACTGGCCAGCCAAGCTAGCTGACATGAAGAGTTCCAGGTTCAAAGAGAGACTCTGTCTCAAAAAAGATGAAGAGACAGTTGAGGAAGGTACCTGACATCAACCTCTGGCCTCCACAGGTACACATCCCCACACTTTCAACAGGAACACAGTCATACTCCCCTTACACACACACACACACACACACACACACACACACACACACACACACAAGGCTGTGTAACTCGGTACTGACTATAAACCAGCGAGACCCAGGGCTGGCCTTTGAACCACTGGGATTCTGTAACAGTGAAAGCGTAAATGTCATGCCAAGGTCTTCACAGCAGCTGTGGTGGGATATGAAAACCCCACACCCATTTGGGTGATAGCACAGTTTTGCTGGGTTTGCAGTTGAAGGGAACAATGGATGTCAGGTGGAGAATGGTAAAGGAGCTACCTCCCACACTCCACCCATTCATGGAATTCCTAAACTCTATCCAAAACAGCCTCCGTGAGGATGCCGCTTTTGATCTGTTAGGTTGGCCAGAATGAAGGGCATCATCAAGGCTGCAGGACATACCCTCTGGCACACTGGCCCAGTGTGTCACAGGAGCAGCTAGGCTATCGGGCAGTGTCTTCGCAGGGCTATTTGCTTGACCAAAGGGTTTTGCAGCTTGTCTGTAGCCTGTAACTACACCAGCTCTCGGGAATAATGAATTATGGATAGTTGTTGAAGTGGTGCAGGAAAAAACATAAATGATAACAAAAATGATAAAATATTGGGAAGAATATACAGGGGTTGGAGAGATGGCTTAGTGGTTAAGAGCACCAGCTGCTCTTGCAGAGGATCTGGGTTTAGTTCCCAGCACCCAAATGGCAGCTCACAACCATCTGTAACTCCAGTTCTAGGAGATCCAACACCCTCTTCTGGCCTCCATGGGTACTGCACACACGTGGTGCACATAAACTCATACAAACAGATGTAAAAACAATAAATAAAAATAAAAATTTTAAATCTGGGCATGGAGATACATGCTTTTCATTCCAGCACTTTGGAAGCAGAAGAAGGCAGATAGGTATGAGTTTGAGGCCAGTCTAGTCTATATAGTGAGTTACAGGCCAGTCATAGCTACATAGTGAAATTCTGTCTTAAACAAAACAAAACAAAACATAAACATGTAGAAGACTGGTTAAATAAATGGCAGCTGTTCATACAGTGGAATTCTAGAAATCTCTTTAGGGACGAGCCAGGAGAAAACAGCAGGAGCAGAATGTGTTTGTAAAATTCATTTGTGTGTATTCAGGCGAGAAAGAACACACATTCTCACTCACACGCACACACATTCTCTCTCTCTCACACACATACACACATGAGAGAGAGAGAGAGAGAGAGAGAGAGAGAGAGAGAGAGAGAGAGAGAGAGAGAATCCTAGAAACGCAGGTAGGAGATAGGAAGGGTGCACTTGTGGGTGAGGACAGGCCTCCAGGAAGCCCCAGTGAGCTTTCTCCTGGCGTCTCGCCCCATGTGCTCCTCACCCTTGGGTGGGATTGGTGAGCTTACAGCAGCCCTAGCAGATGGATGCAGGTCAAGCCATAAAAGATGCTGTGTGTTCCTATGTTCTCTCTCTCTCTCTCTCTCTCTCTCTCTCTCTCTCTCTCTCTCTCTGTTGGTAAAGCCAGTCAGCTGCCATGGAGAGTCTGCATGGTAGACTCTCCTGCCAACAGTCCATGGAGGGAAGCACCATAGTGGATACTCTATTCACTAAAGCCCCCAGACCACTGAACCCTGAGGCCCAAGTGGCTTGAGGATGTGCTATGCCACTTAAAGATGGCTTCACTATGGCTGACCGTGTTCCCCCAAACCTGGTTTGGTCATGTTGGCAGCCATACAGACCGGTGGTGTCTTGGTGCACCTGTGCCTGTATGGATCCATACTGACAGCCAGAGGCCCAGGACCCAGGAAACAGGTGAGCCGCTTCTTGCTACCCACAATGGCCCAGCCCTTCTCAGCAGCCCTCCAGAGGCAGCCTCAGCCCTGGTCAGCTGTGGCCAGAGGGAAGGCTGTGGCCTGAGGGAAGGCATGGGTGATTCCAAAGGCAGAGGAGGCTTTGAGGGAGCGCTCTATGCTTGCCTGCCCTCACTGCTGGTTTTAGAGGCTGACATGGGAGCATTGCTAGGTGACCGTATTTTCAAAGCTCATATTGAGACAGATGGTCTGCCCGAAGAGGTTTTCCCAATTTAGCCGTTTGCTTATATAAGAAGCCCGACAAGGAGTGTATGTCAACTCGTGCTGGATTGTCCGTTAACGAATCCCCTTTACGGAGCGGAGAGAGAGCTGGGCATGCGGCTCAGTTGGCAGAGCGTTTGCCTAGCATGCGTGAGGCCCCGGGATCAATCCCAGTGCCACAGAACTGGGATGTGGAGGAGTATCCTATAACCCCAGTGCTAGAGAGATGGAGGATGAGAAGTCCACAGACAGCCACAGCTACAGAGCGAGTCTAAGGCCAACCAGAGCAACACGAGCTCTGTCTGGGGAGGAGGTGGGGAGCAGAGTTGTGCCCCTGCCACCTGGGGGTGCCAGGTTGACAGGAGAGGTGCAGGCAGATCCTAAGGGGAGCACCATGGGAATCTCCAGAGGGATGATGTCCTCTCCAGAGCGACCCCAGGACATCACTGCAAGCCTGAGTCAGGGCTAGTCAAGAATTGAACGGCTTCAGCTAGTGACGATCAAGCTCACGCTCCAAGTATGGGGGAGACCTGAAACTCAGCAGCTAGCTCTTGACCTCTGAGGGAAGATCTGAGAGGAGGTGGGACTCACCCTGGAGTTCAAAGGGGGCACCCACACACACATGAGGTCCTCCTGGCTCTGCTGTGGTGATGCACAGAGGCTGTGGTAGCAGCAGAAAGCCCTCCCCACACAGCGTCAGTGGATGTGGCCCCGGGGCATTAGTACAAGGTCACAGGTTTCCAACTTTTCCCTATTCTCGCCGCCCCATCTCTCTCATCCTTATTTTCTGTGTATGAGGGTTTGCCCACGTGTGTGCACGTGCACAGTGTGTGTGAAGTACCAGCACTCTGCCTGCTACATTCATGGTTCCCTCCTGGGCAGGCACTGCACGTTAACCCTGAATTTTGCACACAGGCACAGAGAGAAGACAATGACTTGGCCAAGGCCACACAGCTCCTAAGCAGTGGCAGCAGGACTCAAACCCAGGCCCAGAGGACTCAGCGCTGGCCTGGGTACCGTCATCTCCCTGCTTTGCACTGAAACCTTCTGCAAATGTCTGTCTACTTCCTCGGTCTCTGCCTTTGCCTGGAGTGGGACCACTCTCCCCAGAGTCTCGCTGTTGCCCTCCAGTAATCCAGTGACTGGATTACTGCGTCATTCCCAGCTGGTCTCTTCTCTCTCCGTGGTGTGTGGATACCGTGGGACTCTGCTGTCTCCACTCGCAGGACTAGAACGATATACAACACCTGGCTTTTTATGTGCGTGTTGGGGATCAAACCCAAGCGTTTTGCAGACTGAGCCATCTCTCTGGTCCCTCCTCTCTTTTACTCTCACTGACCCCCCATGCAATATGTGATCACAGGAAGTCACCGGCTCTTCCTTGGTGAGGGCAGCTGTCGGGCTCTCCAGGGCCTAAGTGTATGTCCTTCAGGCTCTGCTAAGCTTCTGAGCCTTGTCTGTCGCTTATTCTGCCTGTATCCTCTCTCTGATGTCTACACATCCCATGATCCTCCCTGCCTCACTCTGCCTCCACTACACTGTCGTGGTGTCACCTATGAGGACGGAGGGCTCAGTGTCTCCCTAGCAGCTGAGAGGACCTTTAGTCTACAGACCACAATGCTGTGTGAACAGATTGTCCCTGCTTCACAGGACACTCCCCGTATGCTTAAACTCCTTTTGCTTATGATAATGCAGAGACTCAGAGAGGCTCAGCACCTAGCTTAAGGTCACACAGCAAGGAAATACAGACTGAGATAGGACTAGGCTTCTCCTCCCAAGAGGCTGCTCCACACTCTGGCAGAATGATCAGGAAACGGCCCTACCTCTCTGCCTGGTCCCTGCCCAACATAGCTGAGCAGTGTCTCTGTGTGACGTCACACCTCCTCTTTGCTTCGCCTGGCTTTGGCTTAGAGGATGTGGTAAGAAAGGGCCATTTCCAGCATCGACATCACTTTCTCTTTGAATGCTGTTTCCCACACTGACAGCAAGCCCAGGCTAGGCACAGGGAGGGTGACAGAGGCATGGAGCCTGGCTATAGCTGCCCTGGACCAGCCAGCCAGCCCCATTCCTTGCCGCCTGAAAACGCAAGCACGCAAGAGCCCAGCTGAGCCTTGCCAAGCCAGGGCCTCCCTGGGGACAAAAGATATTCATTATTTAGAGCTGCCGAGGGCTTGGTTGTTAGGTGGCGTTTCAGTGACGCTAGCTATCCAATGTACTGGACAAGAACCTGCATCTATCCAGGGAAGTCTGTGGTGAGCCAGAGCTGGGGAGAGGCCCCAGTGCCCCTCCAAGGCACTGCTTCACTCTGGTTTGTCCAGTGTCTCTCTTAGACACGGCTGCTCACACACCAGGCCATACACCGCAAGCGTCACGGGGTGGATCACGTGTCCTTCGTTTCTGTTCTCCAGATCTGGCTAGGGAGTGTACAGCAGTGACTGACCGCCAGCCTTCCTCCTTTAGCCGAAGCCTTAGAGGCAGCTGTAGACATGGAGAGCTCATCATAGGGCAACATCCAGAGCAGGAGGCAAGGAGAAGGATATTAAGGATGTGTTAGGAGCCTGAGGCTCAGATCCTCACAGGGTTCGAAGCCACCGCCCCCAGCTTTGGGGCTCTAGGGTCCCTTTGGGAAGCTGGCACTTGTGTGGTTCAGGACTGCTCTGAGCGCACTAATGGAGGTGTGTGAAGACAGCACCAGGCAGAGGACGTGGACCCCTGATACCAGAGGCCACTGAGTACCAGCTGCCATTCCTCAGCAGGACCTGCCCACAGCCCTCTCCCACTCTGGACATGCCAAGCCTCCACCCCTCAGTCCTTCGTCCTTCTCTCCACAAGACTCAACTCCTATGTGACAGCTGCCCCGACCTTCCACCCCTTCCCTTGTGCCCTGCGGCCCTTCACACCAGCCTCTGTTATGGGGACAGGGGCCGCACAGTGGGCGCATACCATGTCCCAAGTGCAAAGAACAGCAGACCACTTGTGTGAACCTCTTACCACCTTGGCAGTCTGAAGTGGGTGCAGAGAGTCCTGCATTGCTTAGACCAGGATCCAAGGGCAAAGTCACATGGTCAGAAATGGGATGTCAGGACTTGAACCTATGACTTGTCTGGATGCAACCTATGGCCCAGACTTGCACAAGTTACACCTTTATAGATATGGGTCCCTCTCATCTGGACACTGAGTTCCAGGTGGCACAGAATCCACCAGGACCCATGTACAGCAGCAGCACACACTCCATCACCAGGACAGATGGAACCAGCTTCGAAGCCTCCCGGCAGCAAGTTCCCTACGGCAGCCAGCCGCCAGCAAAAATAGCCATCTCATTTGCATGGAGTTGTATGGAGGAAGAAGCAAGAACTCAACTTCAGACAAAGGAATATTTTCAAATTTAAAAATAAAAAGAGGAGAAGAAGAAAGGCAGTGAGCAGCCAAGCCCCCACGGAACACTGCTCAGCGCGGCAATTTAGCACGCTTAGCTGGAGACGCAGCCCCAGTCAATACAACAGCGGGCACATTATCAGTATTGCCACAAACCATTATTCATTATCTCTGGGGCTTGCTGCACCATTGAGCCTTCTCCTGCACTCAGCTGTATTTTAATCAGTCACATTATTGGGGGAAAAAAAAACGTCCCCCGGAGAACACGATGGCGTCACTCCGTGTGTGTGTGTCAGCCAGCTTGCAGATCGGAATAGGGATGTTCCAAGGTGCTGTGATGTCATGTGACATTGTTCAAGTTAATCTGCAGAGAAATTACACATCCAGTGGAGCTGAGCGAGGGAGCTAGGTGGGGGCTGACTTGGCTTCGGACGCTACTGAGATGGCCTCGGGGTATAGACTCTACAGGAGACGTTTGCAAGGATTCATGGTGCCACAGACTTCCACAAAGGACACAGAACACACGCGAGAGCCACAGCTCACAAACTCTGATTTGACGAGGAGTCTACAGGGGTGCAGGGAGCTAGGGGTCTGGGGGAGGGGAGGGAGGAGAGGGAAGCAGACTCAGTCTCATCAGTGTGTTTTCCTGAGCCCTTCCCATGGTGGTCTTGACCTCGAGGGAAAGAAGGGCAGGCACCCTGGGGCTGGGGAGGCGGCTCAGGTGGTACAGTCCTTCCCACACCGCGTTAGGACCTGAGTTTGGACCTCCAGTGTCCATGTCATAAACCAGGCATGACGGCACAGGTCTGGAATCCCGGCACTGGGGAGGTGGAGATGGGAATCTCTGGAACTCATTGGCCAGTTGGTCCAGCCGATTGGATTGGTTCAGGTTCAGGTCCAGCGAGAGACTCTCAAGAAATAGGATGGAGAGCAGCTGAGGAGGCATACCACCCTCCCTCATCCACCCACATTTTCTCCACAAAAGAATGCACGATCGTTTGCTGGCCATGGTGGCTTACATCTGTAGTCTCTGCTCTCAGGAGGCTGAGGCAGAAGGATCATAAGTTTGAGTCTGGCCTCAGCTACATAGTGAGAGCCTGCCTCGAAAACCCAAGAGCCATCAGGCAATGGTGACACACACTTTTAATCCCAGAACTCAAGAGGCAGAGGCAGACAGATCTCTGAGTTCGAGACTAGCCTGGTCTACAGAGCAAGTTCCAGGATAGCCAGGACTACACAGAGAAATCCTGTCTCAAAATTAAAAAGCCAAACAAAATAGCAGTACAAGATTATTGTATTAAGTCATGAAGTTTTAGGGTGATTGTTACTCAGCATTATTGGGGTGGTAGCTGTGACTAGATACTGTCTTATTTCTATTTGATTTCTTTCTTGCCTCTTGCTTTTTGCCTCAGTCTGGGATGTCCTTCTACACTCCTCTTCACTTAAAAAATATTCCAAGACTTCTGCAGGGTCCTCTAGAAAGGCATTATCTCTGATACTGCATTCAGAGAGAAAGCACAGCAAGCACAGGGCAGGGAAGGGACTGTGGGGTGTCCATGTGCTGGGGCAAGGACGTTCATCCTCACCTCCTCCCACTCCTCGAGGTCTGTCACCTGCTATTTGTGTCTCCTTCCCAATTATATTGTCCCCCAGAGCCCATATCGTTAGCCAGTGAGTAAGAAAACTACATGGGATTCCATGCTCTGGGATTTAAACAGCGACTACCACCTCCCCGAAAACATGGTGTTTTGTAAGTAGCCAGCCCGTATTTTAATTTCAGTCTCTCTGTTCTCTCCAGCTTTTATCACGCACCAGAGATTTCTGTGCAAACACAAGCACATCTCTGACAACGCATCTTTGACAGGCTCGACAATCCCTCTGCTTCCTTGCCTGGTGCTGATGGAGGCCTTCCTTATCCCTGCCCCCTCAGGAGCCTATAAATAGACACACACACACACACACACACACACACACACACACACACACACACACACTCGGGAAGTTTCAATGCTGCAAAACAGCTCAGCTTAAGGCGCTGTGGGTGTATTTTCCCAGACTTCAGGGTTCACTTGCCTCCATGGCAGCTGGCAAGTGCTGGCATCTTCTGTCAATTACCTCCTACAGCCCTCGGGGACCATGGAGGGCTGCAAGGACAGAGCAGGTCCTGCCTGTGCAGACTCAGCTCTGAGGTGCACACTCTACCACCTTCCCCTGCTGACATTGCTCCTCCTTCGACTCCTCAGGCTGGAATACAGACCCTCTCTCAGGGTGGGGTGGGAACAGTTAAAGCATCCTGGCTGTGCACACTGGGGGCAGAAGACGCTACCAACGGGAAGCTTGACTTTGGACCTGTGGCGGCAGCGTGGGCAGGGGGCTGAGTGCACTCTGTGATGGGGCGCAGCCTCTTGCAGATCCACCTGCCATAGAGAAGAGGGTGCTCACCCTGAGTAACTCTGGGTCCAGTGAGGAGCAGGCCTGGACTCCACCTACAGTGTGAGGATCGATCTAGCTAATTTTATTCCAGAGGGGATTGGACAAACTCTCTCTGGCCAGATATGTGACTGAGAAAGAAATGCTCACTGTGTGTAAGCCATTGTTGAGGTTTGGAGTTGCTTGTCCAGTGATGATCATTAGTGTGCTGGTTAGTTTTTTGTCAAGTTGACACAAAATGAGTTCATCTGGGAAGAGGAAACCTCAGTTAAGAAAAATGCTTCTATCAGATAGGCCTACAGGCCAGTCTGTGGGGCATTTTCTTGATGAATGATTGATGGGGGAGGGCCCAGCCCACTGTGGGCAGTGCCATCCCTGGGAGGTGGTCCTGAGTGGTGTAAGAAAGCAGGCTGAGCAAGCCATGGAGAAGAAGGCAGTTGCAGCCCCCTCCGCGGCCCCTACTTCAGCTCCTGTCTTGAGTTCCCTTCATGCTTGGACTGTAAGCTGTCAGAATGAAATAACCCCTTCCCGCCCTAAGTTGCTTTTTGACCACGGTTTTTATCACGGCGATAGAAAGCAAACAAGGACAACTGGCTAGTTCACAGGGGGCAGGTTTCTAGTCTGCCTCGTTCCCCTGAGCTGTTCTCTGTATACAAAACTAGCAGAAGCAGGCATTGCAGACCCTCTTTAAAGACCATGGACTCAGAGTGCTTTACCAGGAGTGAGAATTCTGTTTCACTACTTCCCCCAGGACCCCCAACAAGTAAGCACCTTTTATCACTCATCCACGTGGCGATAAGGAGCTGGGCACACAGCTGGCTTGGGAGGGTGCTTGTCTACTGAGCACAAGACCCGAGGTTCCACCCTAGCACCACATAAGCTAGGCGTGGTAATGCTTACCTGGAACCTCCACTTAGGACGTGGAGGCAGGAGGATCAGAACTTCAAGGTCATTCTCAATTATCATAGTAATTCTAGATCTGTCAGGTCTACATAAGACCCCACGCCCTGTTAGTTTTTAGGGTCAACTTGACCCAAGCTAGAGTTACCTGGAAAGAGGGAACCTCAATTGAATAATTGCCTCAACCAGATTGGCTATGTCTGTGAGAGATTGTCTTGGCTGATGATTGATGTGGGAGGGTCCAGCTTACTGTGGGCGGCAACATCCCTAGGCAGATGGCCCTGGGCTGTGTAAGAAAGCTAGCTGAGCATGAGTCTGTGAGGGAGCCCCAGTAAGCAGAGCTCCTGTATGGATTCTGCTTCGGTTTCTGCCCCGACTTCCCTCAATGACGGTCTGTGACTGGGAAGTATAAGCTGAGATAAACCCTCTCCTCTAGGCTGCTTTTGGTCGTGGTGTTTAATCACAGCAACAGAAAGCTAACTAGAACATCCTGTCTCAACAGAGTGAGGCTAGGCCAGCTGCTGGAGTCAACCGGTCAATGACAGACTCAAGGCTCTGGCTCCAACATCTGGAGTCAGCCAACTGCTAGCCAGTGAGATCACCCCAGCACCGTAGGGGAAAGTGACATAGAGACCCACCCTCAGAAACTTGGGCCTTAGAGTCTCTGTCCAGCTGCAGAGGTGCTGAATCAAGACTGGTTTTGAAAGCGGAGCTAGAATCCTGAGTGTCTGGGACTCCCCGAGGATATATGGAGATATATATATCCATCTAGTGAGCTGAATCCTCAAATCACCCAGATAATCAATATTCAACCACTGTGCTCCAGAGCAAAGCATCGACTCGCTGCCAGCCATCACTAGGCAACCAGAAACTTATACACCATCCACATCCAAGACAGCAGGGCATCCCCATGGGCTTGGTCTTGAAAGACTGGCGGCATGTGGAGCCAGGTAACCATGGAGCATAGGAATGTGCTGTTCTCAAGCCTCCAGTGTGCTTTACCCCATACACTAACTTGAAACAAACTGCTTGATTAAAAATCCTTTTATTGTAGACAGTTTCACATCAATACACAGAGAGATGCTATGACAAGAACCCATGGACTCATTATCTCTCATTAGTGTAGACTTAGTGATGGGTTTCATCCTACACCCCATGTGCTACCCGTCTGTCAGGTCCTATCTGGCAAATCTTCCCCTCCATCCTCGGGTGTTTCAATACACACAATGGTCAACTGGCAGTCAACCTGATTGGACTGAGAGGGCTGAGATTAGTAGAGTGTGTCTATGAGGGTATTTCAAGAGACAGTTTAACTGAAGGAGGTACCCGCCCTGGATGTGGATGACACCAATCGGTAAGCTGGGGACCTGAGTGGAACCTACACCTGCTGGCATAGGTGTCTCAGTTACTGCTCTATGAGTCACCATGACCAAGGTAACTTACAGAAGAAAACATTCAATCGGGGCTTGCTTACAGCTTCAGAGGGTGAGTGTATGACCATCATGGTGGGGAGCAAGGCAGCAGGCCGGCAGGCGTGGTGCTGGAGCTTACATCTGATCCACAAGCAGGAAACAGAGAGAGAGAGAGAGAGAGAGAGAGAGAGAGAGAGAGAGATGGGCATTTTGAAACCTCAAAGCACACCCCCAGTGACACACCTCCTCCAGCGAGGCCACATCTCCTAATCCTTTGCAAAGAGTTCCAACAACAAGGGACCAAATGTTCAAATATACGAGCCTGAGGGGGCCGTTCTCATCCAGGCGGACATAATAGGTGTGCTCTCTCCTGCTGGCTTTGCACAGTCTTACACTGATATTTGCCTCACCCTGGCTCAGCAACAATGGCCAGCTAACTGTGGGCCGAGCCTCTGAAGCCGTGAGCGGAGGCAGACCTTCCCTCCCTGTAATTTTGCAAGTTTCTTCTTGTGGCTTGGAGGCAGGGCAAGAATGGACTTTGGGGGTCTTCTACTGCTCCCACGGTTTTGAGTCAACCACTCTGAACCCCGAGCTCACCAGTCTACTAACTGGCTGGCCATCGAGCCTCAGGGATCTTCATGTGTCGACTTCCGCAGTGCTGGGGTCACAAAGGTGGGTCCTGGCTTTTCGTGTGAGCGCTGAGGATCTGGAGTCTTCACGCTTGTGTGGCAGCCACTCTACTGACGGAGCCATTTCCCAGCCCGGCAGCGTCTTTTGAAAGCTCTAGTCCTTCAAGAGGCTCTCACAGCCTGGACCTCATGACCACAGAGTGATTCTCCATCCTGCCTGTTGCTATGGACCAGGAGGAGGTCAGGCAGCTTGTCCAGATGCTGGTCCACATTTAGCACGACTCCTTCCTCAGAACGCTCAGCAGCCTGCCCTGCCTGGCTGTCTCTTTCTTTTCTAATCTGCGGTTGATGACTGTGAACTAGGGGTTGGCAGCCAGGGAGGGACACGGACTGACAGAGGCATCGTGTCTGGGCACCGTTGCAGCAGGGACCCTGACCACTCCCTCACTGGGGTGACAAGCCACTGTTTTTGTTTTGTTTCTTAAATATTCTTTTTTTCCTGTTAATTTTTTTTATGTGTGTGCATGTGTATATGCCACATGTATGCATATGCCCTTGGAGGCCAGAAAAGAGCATCAGATCCCTGGAGCTGGAGTTACAGGCAGTTGTGAGCTGCCTGGTAAGAGCCCTCTGGAAGAGCAGTAAGTGCTTTTGACCTCAGAGTCATCTCCCCATCCCTGAACTACTGATTTTTGCTTGTTTATTTTGATTTCTTATTGCTGTTTTGTTGGTTTTCATTTGCCTGTATGGCTTATTGGAGTGGTTTTTATCATTGTTGTTCTGTTTGCTTTTGAGACAGGGTTCCAGGACTGGAACTCACTCTGTAGCCTGGGATGGTCTTGAACTTATAACCCTTACCTCCCTGTCCCCCCACACTGGGATTACAAGTGATCACTATCATTCCTGTCACCAAACCACTGGTTTTACATTTTAATAAAGATTTATAGCCTGGCAGTGGTGACACACACCTTTAATCCCAGCACTTGGGAGGCAGAGGCAGGAGGATCTTTGTGAGTTCAAGGCCAGCCTAGGCTACAGAGCAAGATCCAGGAAAGGTGCAAAGCTACACAGAGAAACCCTGTTTCAAAAAAACCAAAAAAAAATAATAATAATAATAAGATTTTTTTTAAATTTGTGTGTGTGTGTGTGTGTGTGTGTGTGTGTGTGTGTGTGTGTGTGTGTGTGCCATGTGTGTGCAGGTATCTTTGGGGGCCACAAGAGGGCATTAGACTCACTTGGGCTCGAAGTACAGGCTGTGTGAGTCTTCTGACATCAGTGATGAGAACCAAACTCAGGTACCCTGGAAGAGCAGCAGATGATCTTAACCACTGAGCCAGCCCTCCAGACCGTCAGACCATTGTTGTTGTTGTTTCCTCCTCCTCCTCCCCTTCCTTCCTCCTCCTCCTCCTCCTCCTTTCTTCCGACAGAATCTCATGGAACCTGGGCTGGACTTGAGTTTACTATGTAGCCAAGGATTCCCTTGAACCCTGAACCTCCTGGCAAACGAGTTATTAATCCGTTTGACAGGTCTGAACACTGCTGAACACTGAGTGCTGCAGGACAGGCATGCGCCAACACACCCGGATCAAAGCACGGTCTTTGAATTATCAAGCTCTTGTCTCTCCACGCTGGAACCGATCAGAACATGAAAATCAGTGAGAGCTTAGACTCCGGGGGAGAGGAGAGAAGAGAAATCCAAACACAATGACTCATCAGCTACTCACTTCGACCAGAGAGGTGGACTGCTTTGGAGAAATTAAGGGATCAGTTTTCCAAGTCTGATTAACCAAAGTTCACCCGAATCACTGAAGGATGCTCTGACAACAAAGAGAATCAGAGTCAACACTTCTCAAGTCCCCTTGCTGCAGCCAGAGACAGGGAAGACCCCGCAGCCCCATACCCGGCTCATCCTCGGAGACCCCTCTAGGGCAAAATGCACAAACAGTAGTAAACGACTTCAGCGCTTTTCTCTGATTGTTTTAATTAACTGAAGTGATTCTGAAATAATCCCCACAGCTTGTGTCTTCACACGGCAATCATGGATGGAGCCTTCCATCAGAGTTTGTCTAGTCCTGGGGCTGGAGTCGGAGAGCCCTGCCCCTCAGGGGACTCCAATAAAACCCACAGAACTTTTTGACTGCACTCCATCCACAGCAGATGGTAACAGAGGCAAGAGCATTTAATTAGCCCTGCATTAGCTACTGATTTAATGGGCCTCAGCCCGGCGAGTACCTGTGATATGTGGATCTACAGAGGCATAAACTTCTGAAGGGCTATAAAAAGCTTTTTGAGAATGACGGCTTGGAGTGCTCTGGGCTCCCAGGCTGCCGTAAAAGGCAAAGGCCAGGCTCCCGTTCCTCTGCACGGCACACACTTCCTCCGCACAGCACGCTTGCACTGCACTCAAAGCTTCCACAGGCAATTAATTTCACAGTATCCAATTCCACAGAGGGTCAGGGGCTGTGCACACAGCTTCATGGTTCCTCTGAGCCAGTGGGTCCGCGCCTGTGTACAAACCCCAGTGTTTATATGTCTCGCAAAAGGGCTCTCAAAGCCCATCTTCCCCCATTAGCATGTTTCAGCCTCACAGATCCCTGTTTAAGCAGAATGGTTATTAACCCATTTAACAGGTTTGAAAACTGTTGGTAATCACACTGCCACAAAGTCCACCTGCCCCCAGTTGGAATCCCCAGTGCAGACCCCAGCCAGCCTGGTACCCGTGAGGGGTCCCAAAGCAGGACTGTCACCATCCAGGAGCTGAGGTGGTCCTGCAGCTCCTTCCCCACCATGCCATCCACCCAGGAAAAGCAAATCTGATAGGGCAGGAAGGGGCTAGCCTGGGCTATCGTCCTCATGACACAAGTTGAGAATGGAAGCCAAAGCCTACTGCTTAGCCCTAAGCTTGGTTCCCTGGCGTCCTGCATGACTGGATTGGTAGCCCCTTTGCGAGAGGCTCTCTGCCCACCTGGGTAGTGAGCAAGTGGCATCCAGTGGTATCCAGTGGTATCCAGTGAGTGAGGTCTCCAGGATCCACACCTGCATCCCTCAATCTCTGCCGTGGGAAAGCGTGTCTTCCACGGTGAAGGCCCCCCGCCACTCACGAGGAGAGATGATCTGTGTCCTGCTGTGTCAGCACATTCCCAGCCCGCCTCTCTGCAGGTGGTGGGGTGCTGATCTCCCCGTGTCCTGCCCAGCCTCCCACTTTGCCACGGAGGGTGTTATTTATAATGCTGGCCTCCGTGGCACCACTGTCCTGAGTTTTTGAGGTCTTGCGTGTCTGCATCAGCAGGGGCAGTGACAGGAAGTGGCTTAGAAACGTGAGCAGCAGCTGTGGAACCGGAGGCGGCGGGGAGAAGGGCATCGGCTCGCTTGGCTCCTCCAGGCAAAGGCACAGCCGACATCCTGAAGCTCCTGGGCTCCCATGGTGCCTGGACACTCTCAGCCTGGCGCCAGGAGCCTGGAGGAAGACTCCTGGAGGCACACGGCCACGGTCCCCTACCTGCGGCACCCCGGGCCATCGGCATCGCTTGTCCTAAGCAAGTGTTTTAGGGCTACTACTGCTGCTGCCGTGAGACCCCATGACCAAAGCAAGTTGGGGGGAAAAGGGTTTGTCTGACTTACACTTCCTGTTTATTCCTTACATTGCTGTTTATCACTGAAGGAACTCAGGACAGGAATTCAAGCAGGGCAGGAACCTGGAGGCAGGAGCTGATGCAGAGGCCATGGAAGAGTGCTGCTTACTGGCTTGCTCAGTCTGCTCTTTCTTGCTGTAGCCAGCACAGCAAGAAAGCCACCTCCCCGGGTTGAGGTCTCCCAGCCGGTGATGTGGCAGGCCTCCGTGTGCAGGGTCAGCCAGGGTGTCATCCCCTAGGCACCTCGAGGCCATGCACTTTGCACCTTGGAATTCTGCAGCATGTTGGAGTTCTTGGGGAGCTTTAAACTGCTGGAGCCAGGACCCCCAAGTCCTCATGCAGCAGCCTGGAGGGCAGCGTAGGCAGCAGGGGAGACGGGGCCCTAAAAAGCCTCCAGATAGCAAACCTGTAACCCCATCAGGGTAGACAGACACTAATAGAAATTGCTCGGGAGAGGTGGGTTTTGTCCTGGTTTCCAGAGGTTTCAGTCCATCAGGAGAGGGAGGAGCTCAGGTCACGGAGGTCAAGGAGGAGGGGAGGGGAGGGGAGAGGACAGGAGGGGGGATGGAAAGGAGAGGAGAAGAGGAAAGGAGGGGAGGGGACAGGAGGAGAGGGGAGGGGAGAGGACAGGAGGGGGGATGGAAAGGAGAGGAGAAGAGGAAAGGAGGGGAAGGGACAGGAGGAGAGGGGAGGGGAGGAAAGGGGAGGGGAGAGGAGAGGAGGGGGGAGGGGAGGGGAGAGGAGAGGAGGGGGAGGGGAGGGGAGAGGAGAGGAGGGGGGAGGGGAGGGGAGAGGAAAGGAGGGGGGGAGAGGAGGGGAGAAGACAGGAGAGGAGGGGACAGGAGGAGAGGGGAGGGGAGGAAAGGGGAGGAGAAAGAAAGTCCACGACACCTTGGGCTTTTCTCTTTGCTTTCCGCCTTGCTCTCCCTGGGGCTCCCAGACTGGGATGGGTTGCCCACAAGGCTCCTCCCCTTAGTCCTCTGTGGAAACCCCTCAGGGACGCACCCAGAAGTGCTTTGCTAACCTGCTCAGCACTTCCCAATCCAATCAAGTTAACAATATTAACCATCAGGCTGGAGAGATGGCTCAGTGGTTAAGAGCACCGACTGCTCTTCCAGAGGTCCTGAGTTCAATTCCCAGCAACCACATGGTGGCTCACAACCATCTGTAATGAGATCTGGTGCCCTCTTCTGGCCTGCAGGGACACATGCAGGCAGAATCCTGTATACATAATAAATAAATAAATCTTTAAAAAAAAAAAAAAGCAATATTAACCATCATACCAAGGCTAGCTCAGGCCAGTACCCAAGGACTGACCCCCAGGCCAGTACCCAAGAATTGACCCCTGCCCCCTAATCCAGTACCCAAGGACTGACTCCCAGGCCAGTACCCAAGGATTGACCCCCGCCCCCCTAGTCCAGTACCCAAGGACTGACCCCCACCCCCCAGGCTAGTACCCAAGGACTGACCCCCGCCCCCCAGGCCAGGACCCAAGGACTGACCCCTAGGTCAGGACTCAAGGACTGACACTCCCTCCCAGGCCAGTATTCAAGACAGTACTCCCAAGGCAAGCATCCAAGACAGAATCCCCTAGGCCAGTACTCAAGGCCTGGGCTCATTTTCCCAGCACCCACATAGTGGCCCACAACTGTCCATAACTCCAGTTCCAGGTGCTGAGGGATGCAGAAATACATAGTAGGAATTCAGCTGACTATGACAAGCTGTACCTGGAAGAAGTCGAGCACCTTTCCAGAGGATAAAGCCAAGACTTAAGGAATCTTGGTGGTATTGGCTTTTGAATATTAGCCATTTCCTGCTATTAATTTCATGTGTGCTATTATAGCTTTACCATTTGATTCTAAGAACTACTAACAGTGTGATTGATCATTCACTGGACACAGTTTTTCCCTATACAATTAAGGTATTTGGATAACTTCCCTCAACTGTGTTTTGACAAGTCACACAGTCAAGACCCCTCTTTCCAGGCTTTTGTTCCTTTATTTTTTAGCATTAGACTCAGAAGTCTGCCTTTTTATAATTACCATCATTAGTCAGTATCTGGCTAGGGCCATCTCCAGACAAAAGTATTTTATCTGAGATACCTCTTCAACATCCAAGGACAGACTGCAGACAGATAGGCCTCCAGACCACCTGCTAGTCTCCTGAATTAAGGTAACTATCCATACAGAGACGACTACCATGGCTAGGTGATGTTAGGTACAAACCTTTGCTTCTTGTGCAAATTAAGCTTAACTCTCCTTTCTTCCACAGCCCAAGTGGTATCTTTAGACTTCCCCTTTAACAATTAACTCAGAACAAAAGGGCTTTCACATACCAGGTGCATCAAGCAGGCTTCCTCCATACCAGCAGACTTGCCCCGCCCGACCAGAAAGTGGCGTAGCCAGAGAACTGTGGATTGCATGTGTATTTAAACTGGACTGGGGAGAGAGGAGGGGGCCGAAGATGGAAGGAACTTGAACAGAACAATGAGAGGACAGGAGGGGAAGGGACAGAGAGGAGCTAAGTGTGAGAACAGAATAGAAGCTGTGTAGAGAGAGAACTGACTCAGAAGAATAAAGCAAATGGACTAAAGAGTTTCGTGTACGTAGATTTATTCGAGAATCCCTCAGATTAATTAATTTGTTGCTGGTAGCATCTCTTCTGGAACTCTGGGAAAAGACTATAGAAGGGCTGGACCCTAACAGTCTTTGTTATCCAGGGGAATCCAACGCCATCTTCTGGCCTCCACCAGCACCAGACATATAGGCAGGCAAACGCTCACATACATACAATAAAATAAACGCTTTTAAAAGTCAAGGAAATAATTAACACCTAGAAAAACAAAAAGCTGTAGAAGACAGGGAAAGTTAGGATCCTGCCCTCACTCCTGCACATGTACAGCTCAGAGTCTTGGGTCTCACATCAGCAGGGGGTGCTGGTGACTAGTGTGCACGGTGTGGTCATGCAATCTGTGCCTTAAAGCCGGATGCAAACCCCACACTCTCTCTGCTCTCTGCTCCCTGCTCTGCCATCCTCTTCCCCCACCCCACCATCTTTCTCTCTCACCAGGCCTGGTCCCCTCCCCCCCTTTTCCTCCAAATAAAGCTCTGAATAGTAATACTGGGTTCTGTCGTGACCATGACCTTTCCATGCCACAACCAGAGCCACCGCCAGCCACCAGAGCCAATTATCATCCTTTCAGTATTTCCACAGATACACACACACACACACACACACACACACACACACACACACACACAAGGTGATGTTATGCCCAGATCACAGGGACCCCCAAAAGACCACCATGGAGATTGAATCCCATGTGTAAAAGCAAAGAGCCTCTATTCTCAAGCTCTGAGCTTGGTCTCTCTGTCTGTTCAAAGCAGTGGGAGAGCAGAGAGCCCTGAGCTCAGGCTGGGTAGAGTTTTTATCATAGCAGAGGTTGGGGTGAGGGGATTTCCAAGGTTCAGGACCCTGATTGGCTGACATTTGTCTAGGGTATCTGTAAAACAAAATAGGTGTGTGCTAAACTCAGAGACATCTGGCCACCTTACCTAACCTTTTCTATTGGTTGGAATGTTTGGGATGTCAAGTACTTTTCCTTAGATGGAGGCCCTCCCTAGGTGGGGTCAGCTTATGGCTTTTTCTGGGTCTGGGTGTTGACTGCCAGTAAGCCGGTCACAGAAGCTGTGTCTGGGCCTCTAAGCCTGTCATGGCAGCTGTGTGGTCAAGCTGTTTTGGGCCCCCCACAGGTGACTGCTTACCTAACCGAAGAATGGAATATGCCATGTTGGGAGGACCCTGGGAGAAGATGTGGGGGAATGAGAATATGAAATCCTTCCATGCTAGAAGAGGAAATAAACAGGCAATGTTACTACAGAGCCAACGCAGCAGAAAAACCAAAGGACGTCCACAGCCTGCTGACGAGGTAGGAAGCGGCGGCCCCTGAGAGCAAGGCTGAGACTCAAGGCAGAGGTGCTGGGCTGAAATGCTTCACTCATGTCTCCAGTGTGAGCATATTGACATTCAAACTGAGTTCCACTTTAAAAGTGGGAAGATGTTTAAAACAAAACACAAGACAGTGGGATGTGAAGCCAGCATCTCTTAGGAGACCGAAGCTGCGGCCCTGCTTTAACTTAACTGCGGCAGGATGAAGGAAGGCTGGGATCCCCTCACTGTACCCACAACGGCTGGGGCTCCCCTCACTGTGCCCAGGACGGCTGTGGCTCCCTCACTGTGCCCAGGACGGCTGTGGCTCCCCTCACTGTGCCCAGGATGGCTGGGGCTCCCCTCACTGTGCCCAGGACGGCTGGGGCTCCCCTCACTGTACCCAGGACGGCTGGGGCTCCCCTCACTGTGCCCAGGACAGCTGTGGCTCCCCTCACTGTACCCACGACGGCTGGGGCTCCCTTCACTGTACCCAGGATGGCTGGGGCTCCCCTCACTGTACCCAGGACGGCTGGGGCTCCCCCCACTGTACCCAGGATGGCTGTAGGCTCCCCTCACTGTGCCCAGGACAACTGGGGCTCCCCTCACTGTGCCCAGGGCGGCTGTGGCTCCCCTCCTCCCTTCCGCATCTGTATTCCTACACAAGTCACAACCACTTCCAGACAGCTAATTCCCTAAGTACCGGTGGCATCTGAGATCTCTCCCAAACCCCTTGAAGAGAAAACATGAATTGGAAGTAGGCGTGGTGGCTTGCTCCTGCAATCAGCATTTGGGAGGCAGAGGCAGGAGGCTCCTACAAGTTTGAGGCCAGTTCAGTCACGCAGTGAGTTCCAGGCTAGCCAGGGCAATATGAGGAGACCCAGCTGTGCTCCGATTTCAAGGCTCAGCTTGCTCAGCAGTGGCAGCAGAAGAGGAATTCTGGCCTCTGCCATGTCCCTATATCCTGTGTGCTCTGGGCTTGCAGTCCAGGCCTCCATTGCCCGATACCACAACCCCAGCTTCTACAGACAAGGGCCCCCTCTCACTTGCCCATTGGGCTTCTCTGTTTTACGTCCCTGTCCACACACAGTCCCTGAGAGCCTTAAATCCTTCATGTCGATGGCGGTCCATCTCTCTGGCCTCAGTATCCAGTTCCCACCTCTCCTCCTGTCTCCAGCACTGAGACCTGAGGAACCTTCTGGAAAGACAGTGTCTATTCTTGGTTGTTTTTTTTGTTGTTGTTGTTTTGTTTTTTCAAGGCAGGGTTTCTCTTTGTAGCCCTGCCTGTCCTGGAACTCGCTTTGTAGACCAGGCTGGCTTCAAACTCACAGAGATCCTCTGCCTTCCCGAGTGCTGGGATTAAAGGCTGCGCCACCACTGCCTGGCAACGTATTCTGTTCTATTCACTTCCTCTTCACCCTGCTGGCAAGAAGGGACTCCCACTCTAGGGATGTGGGGCAGCTGAACCCACACCTGACACTAGATAGATTCAGTGAGGTGTTGGTCACACGCACCGTGATCTTGCGGGAAAGGGGATGCCATGTGCCATGCAGGAGCCCGTGGGTGGTGCAGGAGAACAGAACAGACCAGCAGGCTGTGTAAATCACAAAGACAAAGTGAGGACTGGCCAGATGGCTCCATGGATAAAGGTGCTTGCCATCTGAGTCCAAGGACTGAGTTTGATAGCAGGACCCACGTGAGGGAGAGACCCGACTCCTAAAGGCTGGCCTCTGGCCTCTGTAAATGAGCAGTACTGTAGCCTGTGGGCACACACATCTGCATCAACAAAAATGTCTTTAAAAAAGTAACAAATGAAAAACACATACAAAAGGCAAGGTAGGTGAACCTTGCTTCCTGCAAGATGATGGAGTTGGCTTATTTGAATAATTCCTGAACTAGTAGGGAAACTGAGTCCACAGTACAGGGCTAACCAGGAACAGCTCAGCCCCCTTGATGAGGAGGCGGCTCAGCTTCTACCCACCAGGGTAGAGTAAGAGTGAGCCTGGACCCTGGCTGTGGGAGGCTCCTGGCTTCAACAGCACCCACATGGCCCTCTCTGTGAGCCTCCCTCCCAAGCTTCAACCCAGCCATCCCCCAGTGGTGGATCAGCCTCCTCCTGGGACAGAATGGGTGCCCTGGGGCTTGCTTTATTTTAAGCGATGGATTTTGCTCTTTCCCACCACCAGGGAACATTCGGTTTCCAAGGTGCTGAGGCTGGCAGAGCAGAGCGTGGGGAGAGAGATGTCCATGTGTGGCCGTCCCTCCCTGCTGGGATGGTTCCTCAGAGCCCACAGAAAAAGCCCAAACTCTTGCGTGTGGCATTCTAATCCTCCCTCCGTCTGCCCCCGGCCCCCAGAGCTCGCGACCCACCACCATCGTCAGCTAATTCACGCCAGTTCTGTCCTAGAATTGTTCTTGTCCTTGAAACCCAGACTGGGGCGTCTTCCAAAGCGGGGACACCCCCAGCAGCACAGGTCCTGAGCTTGGGGCACAGCCTGCTGAACAACTGCTGTCGTTACACGTCTGGCTGCCGGGAACCTGACATCCATAAAACAGTGATTGGCTAAGGTGTGGGGGCTCGCGCCTGCAGACCCAGCACTTGGAAGCTGACACAGAGGATTGCTTCAGGTTTGAGGCTAGCTTGAGACACATGGTGAGTTCCAGAGCAGCCTGGGCTACAGAGTGAGACTGTCTCAAAGTAAAACAAAACCAAACCCAAGCCACAGACACCCCACGGTAACGTAACTAGTATCCTGCTCAGTGGTTGGTTTCGTGTGAACCAAAGGGACAAGACAAGACACATCCAGCATCCAGAATGGAACTGGATGAAAAGTGAGCAATGTGAATGTGCTTTTAGGGTTCTGTGTGTGTGTGTGTGTGTGTGTGTGTGTGCACATGCGCGTGCGCACATCTGTCTCTTTCTGTGTGTATGTGTCTGTCTTATGTCTCTCTGTCTCTGTCTGTCTGTCTGTCTGTCTGTCTCTCTCTCTCTCACACACACATACACACACACACACACACACACACACACACACACACACAGAGCCACCACCATCTTGCACATGGTTCATACTGGGCACAGCAGGTCAGGGACCAGGTTTGGTGAAGCCTCAGGTAGAACCCCGGCTCTGCTCACCGTTGTGTGGACTTGGCCACGGGACAGAGCCGAGGGTTACTTGGGGATTAATTAGCCTTCCAGGGTGACAGCTCCAGAGCAGGCAAATATCCGACACTGTAGAGCTGAAGGGGAGGCAGGGAGGAGCCTGAATCTAGTGAGGTGGACAGTAGACGCTCCAGGGAAGGAGCAGGAGCGAGCATGCTGAACTCATCCACATATCAGACCCCATTCCTTCGTGAGGACCCACCCCACTCTAGTCACAGAGAGCTCAGGGCCTGATCGTCTCTTAGCTGTCCCAGCTCATGGACTTGGAAGGTACAGGACAGAGCTGTGTGTGCCTATGTGTGCACAGAGAAAGCTCAGGAGGTGTGTCCAGGGCTAGAGAGCCAGGCTCAGAAGGAATGAAGAGGACAGAGCTGGAGACCTCCCAAGGATCCAGGTCAGTGAGTTCACCAGGAGTGGTGACTGGCCTTAGGAGCAGCAAGTCAGGACCACGTCAGGACCAAGTCAGCTTCCAGGGGTGACCTGTGGCGTCTAGGTGGAAACAGTGACCTCCTGGCTTTCTTCCAGTCAAAAGCTCACAGAGCAGAGCCAGGCTCAGGTGGAGATCTGCAGGAATGGGGCGGGGTAGGACCAGAAAGCTGGTCACAAATAATGTGCACAACTGTCCTGCCGGCCACTGCCCTGAGCAGCTACCCGAACGGTCCTCCACTGTGCCAGAGTGCCCAGCCAGCCATCTTGCCATCATCATGGCCTTACTCCGCTGTGTCTCTCTCTCTCCTCTTCTGCCAGAAAAACCTGGCACCGCTAAGGAGCAAATTGACACATTGGGTCCTGAGGTCAGCAGCAAATGCAGCTTCTCTGCTCAGGTCGTGACTGGGTGGAGGTGATTATAGGGAACCTGGGGAGAGGAAGCTTGGCTTGGGCGCTACGGAAGTTTGCGGTGAGTTCTGCAGTATCCGGTTGCATTGCAGTTAATTAGGAAAGGGTTTTGTGTGTGCATTTGTGTCTCTGTGTGTACAAGCCGAGGTGTGTCTGAGCTTCTGGGTGTGGGTGTGTCTGTGTGCACGCACAAATGTGTACATGTGTTTGCAGCTCTGGCCAGAGAGCTGAGGTCAAGTGTTCTCTGTAGTCATACAGTCACAGAGGCACACACAGAGTCACACGCACATGCACACATATACATGCAAACTCAGTGTTCCCTGTAGTCACGGGGCATTCTTCATACAGGCCTGGCCACAGTCATACACATGTCCTCTAGTCTTCAGAAGTAGGGGACCTGTAGAGCCCAGCTCACCTGAGCCCCATGCATTCCTACCAACCCCAGAAGTAGCTGCCCTTCCCACTTCCTGTCTGGGAGCCCCCAGACAGCAGGGTTGGGGAGCTGGCTGGAGGCACCCCGTCTCAGCTCCTGCCTCCCAGATCCTGCATCACCCCAGGCAGCAGCTCCCACAGGGAGAGTAAGTGTCCTCTGTAGACTGGCCAGGTCAAGAGAGATGATTCCAGAGCCCCTCCTTGCTCCCTCCTCTGCCTGAGGGGCTGACTGTGGCCCCTCTCCACAAGGAAATGGTCTCCTTTCTTTTCCTCCACACATTGATATGCCTCGAGGTGTTCGGAGCGCCCCCTTGTGTCCGAGAGGCATCGGCACAGCCCCAGAGACACCTGAAATCTTACACCTGAAAGAGGGGTGGGAGGCTGCCACAAAAGTTTGCCCCCTCCTCCCCAAGGCTGCCCCCCTTCCTGCAGAGTTCTGGGTATCGACGGAGGAGGCCTGAGTCTAGGTCCCCTTGGACAGCAGCTGCACCTTTCACGACAGTGAATGACGCCTCACTGCAGGGCGAGTAGACTGGAAGGATTTAGGCCAGGGCAGAGAGTGTAGTCCGGCTCCCAGCCCAGACCCAGTCCTCCGAGCCTGCAAAAGGGTAGAAGGATCTTAGGATTTTATTTTTTCTCTGTGTGTGTGTGTGTGTGTGTGTGTGTGTGTGTGTGTTACATGTGTGTGGGCACATATTATACACATATACATGGGTGCATTCATATGTGGAGACTGGAGGTTAAGGTTAGGGATCATCTGCCATCACTATACCACCTCATTTATTGAGGCAGGGTCTCTCAGTCAAACCCAGAGCTAGGTGATGTGCCTAGCCTTGCTTGCCAGCTTGCTCTGGGGACTGTTTACCCGCCTCCACCTTCCGAGGCTGGAAACAGAGGTTGCCATACTGACCTAGTATTTATGCACGATCTGGGGAGCCAGCCCCCAAATGCTGAACTCTGGTCTGCATGCATGCATGACAAGCACTCTAACCACTAGGCTATCTGGGATTTTTTTTTTTTTTAATGTTCCAATTGTAGCCAGCCCTTCTAATCAGAGCGTGCACGTGGTCAGGTCCCGTTACGCTGATGACTCTGCTCTGAGTCAGTGTGACTGTCGACTTGCTCCCTCCTCTCCACAGTTCTCTACAGAAAATGGGCAAAATCTGGAAACGCAAGGAAGGCAAGTAGAGCCCTGAGTTCTAGTGCTTGCTTCTCCTGACAGATGAGGACATTTCTCAAGCCAGACGGCGTGCTACCTCGGGTGCGGGTGTCCGATACATTGTCTGCTTTCTACAACCTCACTTGAGTCCCATGGCTTCAAAGATTTTTTTTTAAATTTTTTTATGTGCATGTGTGTGTCTATGTGCATTGTGTGTCTATGTGCATGTGTGTGTCTATGTGCATGCAAGTGCAGGGGCCCCAAGAGGCCAGAGACAGTGGATGACCCTGGAGCTGGAGTTGTTGTGAGCCACCCAGCATGGATGCTGGGAATCAAACCTGGGTCCTCTGAACCAGCGGTTTATATCTCTCCAGCATCCTCAAAGAGATTCTTAATGGCTCCACTGTTCCCCACCTCCTGATTGTACTTTGAGGACAGCTGGGGAGGGAGATTTGCTTTTAAGCCAGTCCGTGTGGCGGGAACTGCAGGACTTGTTTTCAGACACCCCCTTTGCCAGCTGTTTGTCAGTGGCGGGGCACTGCTACACAGAGAAACCCTGTCTCGAAAACAAACAAACAAACAAAGAAGCAGTCGAGGAAGACACTTGTCAGCCTCTGGCCTCCACATGCGCTCCTACATGCCCCCCGCCACACACACATTGAACATGTACATACACATGTGCCACACACACACAAAGCAAGTTCATGGTCAGGGATGGTCACAATAGCATGCTCACAGTGGGCAAAATGGTGAATGGAGCCAAGATGTGTGCAACACCCACAAAGAGGTACTGTCCAGCCGTGAGGAAGAACGCACCGGGAGCACAGAGTGGTTACCTAACATGCAGGAAAACCTGGGTTCAAGGCCCAGCACCGCATAAGCCAGGTATGGTGGTACATTCTAGCACTCAGGAGGTGGAGGCAGGAGAATCAGGACTTCATACTGCATTATATACTGCGTTAGAGGCCAGCTTGGGCTACATCCTATCTCAAAAAATAAAAAGCAAAATACAACAACAAAACACACACACACACACACACAAGCTCTGGCAGGTACTAAACAAAGATGAACCTTGAAAACATCTGGACCATATGTATGTCCCCATGTGTAGGAAAGAAACATCTAGAATGGTAAATTAACAGAGACAGGAAACAGACTGGTGGGGTCTGAGGCAGGGGAATGGCTGCTTAGTGGAAGTGAAAGTCATGCAGTATCATGGATGAGCTCAGTCCTGCTGGACACCAGCTTTGAGACAGTTAATCAGCCAGGCACAGTAGCACAGGCCTGTGATCCCAATGCTGGGGAAACTGAGTCAGGAAAACCAAAGTTTGAAGCCAACCTAGGAGTCGTCTCAGAAAACAAAACAAAATGAACCCCTTCGATAAGGTATTTACTTTTCCGTTTCATGAATTTTCCTTCAGTGAAAAGCCTCTTGGACCAGGCTTTCATACAAATTATCCCTTTTTGTTCTAATTTCCTGTTTCTCTGCTCGTTCTGAGCCTCGGGCACCGGAGGCTCTGACTGCGGTTGAGATGGACAATCTTGGTCCCCACCTGCCACCGGTTTTCAAGTTGGCGTTCCAGCCCTCAGCCCCTAGGGTCTCTGGCTTCGTTGTCCTGGGACTCTCCTTAAGATAATAGTCAGCCCTTGGAGCGACCAGGGCCGTGCTAAACTCCAATTTGGTGACTGAGCGCTAGCCGAGACCTATATTTTGTCTGGATTTAATATCCCAGATCAAGGCACTATAGGTCCTTCGGGCACAAAGGGTAACCTAGGAGCGAGAAGGGGTCTGGACTACGGGTAGCAGGGGTGGGGAAATGTGTCTATTTTTCAAACGCGCAGTCAGAAGCGGTCCCGGTGCCTCGGAGGCTCAAGATAAGAGCGCAGTCGAACAGAGGGGCAATTATGAACAAATAAAAGTGATAAGGTGTTGACCTTAAGCACCTGGTGTTCCAGAGTGGCTTTCATCTATTTGGAAGGTAAAATTCATTGGAAATACGGATAGAATAATCCTATACGAGTTATAACAGAGAAGGGGTTCCAGTTAGTTTCGTTTTGTCTTTCCTGAGACCGACTCCAGCGCCATTGGCTTAAAAAAACTTGTTTTAGTTCTCTTCCCTGACGTGAGTTCCTCCCCCAGTCATTGGGATACAGGCGTGTGCTACGACGTGTGCCTGGCTGATTAACCTGTTTCATAAGCTTGGGTGTCTGCAGACAGGGAATGCAGCGAATCCATAAGAATACTGACATGTGATTTTTGTCGCAACAAGATCCGCCCAGTCCAATCCTCCCCTGCTTAGACCACCAGTTGTGTCCTGCTCTTCCTGTGAGAAATTACTGCATTCTAGATTGTTTCTTTCCTACGCAGGGACAGTAGGGTGAACAGTAGACAATGGTCGCCGGTACGAGTGTATTCAAGTTACATCTTGTGTTCTCTAGTACTGCCACACGGCTGCTTGATGTCTTATGGTTGTCGCTAGGTGTGTTGTGTGTTTTATTAGCTGTGTAGTATGTGGGCTTTTTTTTTATTTTTGGGAGAAGATAGGTAGGTAGTCCTATAAAGTGGGCCCTACTAAGGCAGCAGTAAGTAGATTGGACAAGTATTCATTCGTTAAAGTCCTGTCATATGTCTCCTTCGTCTCACCACACCTACGACTGAGTTCGCATAGAGATGGTTCACAAACCGTCACACCTGTGTTTATTTCGCGGTGGCCTGGGCCACCCTTTGAACCCCTCCATCGCCAGTGCTTGTTTTCCTGCTGTTCAGGATGAGAGCGCTACCCTGTGCATGAGCCAGGTGCGTTCTTGCCTCGCTGGCGGAGCAAGTACATCTTTCTGCTCGCGCTCGTTGCACCTCTCCACACTCCCTCAATCACCGAGAACCTCAGGGGCACCCCTACACGGGAGAGATGTCTTCGGGAGGAAGTCAAACCACACGCCTCATCCCTGCACGCCTGCGCAGGTGATCACAGCCTAGGGCCTTCCTTCACTCCTGTCTGTCAAAGAAAGGGTCCCGCACGCCATACCTTTATGGGGCTCCATTCAACCATACTGATTGCCCACCTTGTGAAAGCATGAGCACTGCATTTGTGACCGGTGACCCTAACTAGGCGCACCTGACACAAGTGAAACTTGCTTGTGGTTCGTGTGATGGCCAGCAAGTTGTTTATGTTTGCACATTATGTTATCATCAAAACACACATGTGTGTGTGGCGGGGGCCATGTAGGCAGCAGCATGTGGCAAGGCCCAGAGGCTACAAGTGTCTTCCTCGACTGTTAATTTGTTTGTTTGTTTTGTAATTTCGGAGACAGAGGGCATTTTTCTGACTGAGCACAGTGCCACACACCACCACCAATATCCAGGCAACCACACCAAGCCTTGGCAGGGTGATCTGAAAAACAAAAGTTCCTGCAGTTCCCAGCACACGCGCACTGGCATAAGAAACAAAGTCTACCGCAGTTCCCCAGGCTAGGCTACAAAAGGGAAATCCAGAGGATGCGGACAGGGGAGACCATTAGGAATTCGTAATCATGAAGGGATGACTGAGGGAGAGATGTAAGAAACACGCTGGATCCTAGAGGACCCACGTTTGATTCCAGCTCATCGCAATTGCTGGGTGGTTTCACCACGAACCTGGGTCCGTCATGCTCATCCAATCTTGTCCAATGCCAGAACTGGGAAGGGTCATGTGCGAGGCCTAAGGCCCTAGCCCGCATTGGCATCATAAGAATCCGAACCATTCAGAACATACAGAGAGCCCGGACCATGCACAGAATGGCCACATCTGGAGACTACACACTTAGCCATAAAATATAAAACAAAAAAATCTTTGAGACAAGGCGCATGGACTTCCATGTGAGGTTGTAGATTGGCAGACAATGTAGTCGAACTGCTGTGCTCAGTTATCTGTGCTCAGCCGAGCCTCCGACGTACACGCACCGATGGCTTTGATGTAATATTGCTCCTCACTCTGTATCGAGCGAGGAGGCAAGCCATTCTATGAACTCAGCCTGTGCTTCACACTATGAACTCTTCCCTTTAGGGCGAATTCACAGAGATTTGTAGGACCCATGGGCCATATGTCCTGTAGTGATTGCTGTGGACTAGCATGGATGCAGCAAGTGACAGTCCGCATCGACTGAGCTTTCCCCCAGAGCAGAGTCATCCAGCGTGTACGTGCGACTGACCCTGGAATCACACTGTGCACCCTGGGCTCAACCGTTAGATTTGTCATAGTAAGAGGGCTGCTAAATTTGGAGAGATACTTGAAGACTATAATGAGACACAAATCAGGCAGACGTAGCGCTCAGTGCCTGTTAGTGAGGTTGGCTTGCGGTCAGTGCATGCATCCTCGCGCTCACGTATAGAGGAAGTTCAGCTGACAGTTACTGGTGCGTGGCTAGGCATAATCTCCACAGACCCACTAACTTGATGGAACACTTAGAAGAGGTAGGATAATGTAGGCATCTAGTATCGGGGAGACGCAAGACTCCTCAGTCTCTTACCGAGCCATCGGAATGCGCTGGTACGCGCTGGGTTAACAACAGGTCCCCAGAGCAAGCCTGGCACAAGCCTAAGGCAGCTATGGCAGCATTCGAAGCTAGACTCTGTTTGAATGCGTGAGAGACCTCACCTCTCCAATAATGATGTGTGGTATAACATGTGAGGCAAGATGATCCTAACCTTAACTCCAGTCTCCACATATGAATGCACCCATAGTATAGACCTTGGTTCACTAAATTCTGTGCCACTGGCCACATCACATGTACACGGAACTACGACCACACAATAGTAGTTCCCACCAGGGTGCTCAAAGTGTGGTGCCTACCAACAGTGAGAGACTAATTGCAACATTCCACCACCACACAGAGAATACTGAGTAAAATCCACTAACATACCGTATTACTAATGACATTATATGTCCAGGGCTCGGTATGGAGCTGGGGGTCTGGATTGCGGCCGTCCGGACTACCCACTGATGCTCCACTGCTGAGCCAGAAGTCCTTCCAGTGCCTAGAACATCGCCTGCAAGTGAGGGCGTAATTACCCCTGTAGCGGTGGAGAGGGTGCGAGCTGTGACTGTTCTAAGGGGCGCAGCACATAACAGTGAAGCTCAGGGTCTCTTGTTGCAACATCTTGTCCGTTTTGATTATCCTAGAAATTCTATGAGAAGAGGGGGGCAGCCTTGGGAGGAAGAAGGAGGTTGCTAAAGCTATTTGTTGTCGGTCGCAGCAGCGTCGCCACTTCCCTCTTTTCCAGGTGAGAGATTTCTCAAGGTTCCTTCAGGGTAATTGTTGCCAGATGGCTCTTTTGCTCGTCACATCATAAGGGGGCGCTCCGAATCCTCGAGGCATAGGATAACTTGTGTCAGAGGGAAAATAAAGGGAAGACCGATTTCCCTCATGTGGAGAGGGGCCAGGCGAGTCACTCTAGGCCTCTAGGGCAGAGGAGCGGATGCAAGGGAGGGGGCATAGAAGTATCTCCGTCTTGTGATCCGTGGCCAGGTCTAACAGCAGAACACTTACTCTCCCTGAGGCTGAAAGCTGAATGCCTGGGGTGTGTCTCTGGTATGAGAGGCAGGAATATGTATATGACGTGGGTTGAGCTTTACCATGATACACAAGTACTTTCTACCAAAACTGCTTGTCTAGGGTGAGGCTTCAACAGGACCAGGAGTGGAGGGGCTAGGTACTACTTCTGGGTGTGCTGTAGGAATTAGGCACATGTGGCTCATGTGGAGTCTGGGCTCTTTTCAGGTTCTACTAACTTACTTAAGAGCAGAGTTGAGATGTTGTATAGACTTGTGGTGGGGCCTGTATGGAAAGATGGCCCATCGGATGTTAACCAGGGAATCACGTCGAGTATTTCTCGCATTGTATAACAGATGGGCGCATGCTGAAAGTAGGTGCCGGGTTGGGGCTCATAGGAGTGCCGCCTTTCACGTGATAGGCACTTGGAGATGTAGAGGACTTGACAGGAGACAAATCATGATGCTCAGCTCGTCTGGCAGTAGCTTGCAAAACACTGATACACATTCGTGCAGTGCTCACACGAGGAGCGCGTAGCATCGGAACAACCCTCAGAGCTCAGACAACACCTCGGCTTGTTACACACAGTAGGACAGCATAATTGCAACACAAAACTCCGCTTTCCTAAAGTTAACATGGAGGCGAGCCACACCAGGATGACTGGGTCATGAACTCACTGAAAACTTCACGTAGCGCCCCAACTAAAGGCTTCCTCTTGCTCCAAGGTTCCTATCACATTCCCATCTCCAGTTCCCCACAGACTCACCCAGTCATTTCGTACCGTGTTTAGAGGCAGAGAAACGCATGCATATTGCTAGCTAGGACACCTCAGGAACCCATAAGTGTGCAATCTTGAGCTCTAGCAGTGCAAGGTCTAGCTTTTCTGTGTCCAGAGAGGATAGATGAGAAGGAAGACCGAATCACAGCGGAGTAAAGGCATATGATAGGCAAAGACATTGGCTGGCTGGGTCAATCTGTGTCACCGAATTTGAGGGTCCGTTGGGCATCACGACTTGAGCACGTACAGGTTGTCTAGTGGCGCACACGGACTGGAAATAGTTGTGCACATTTACATCTTGCTAAGGAACTATTTCTTTGGCTGGTCACCTTGGCCGGCCCCATTGCATGCGAGAATACTCTGTCACGCTGAGCCTGGCTCTGTCTGACCTTGTGAGCTTTTGAACTGGGAAAGAAAGTCAGGAGGGTCACTTGGGGTAACAACCCACCTAAGAGAGCGACAGGTGCAACTGTGCCATGGGTACGCTGAACTTAGATGCCTGACGCTTGGTTCCTTACACGCACTTTTGCATGGCTTAAACCAGAGCAGTCACCCACATACACCTGGTGAAAACTCTCAGCTGGCTTGGGAATCTGTGGGCAGGATCGTTCGCTTAGGTCTGTCCTCGGTTCATTCACGTCATTAGAAACGCGGAAGGATTCTGAGCTCTGGCCCTATCTAGAAGCTCCCTTGGAGACACCTCCCTCAGAGACTAGTTCTACGTCCTCTTGGACAAACATAGGCACACTACGAGCATTCATGTCCTGTACTTCCAGATCATGAGGTGGAACAAAGGCCTATATCGAGAGACGAATTCGAGAGGACGACTGAGCTCTCTGTGACTACGACTGTGGGGTGGGGCTCCATCACGAAAGGGCTTAACTAGGGGTCTGAGTTAGTGTGGATGCACAGTGTTCAGCAGAGCTACGAGCTCCACTGCCCCTTCCTTGGGGGCTAACTACTGTCCACCAGCTTTCCAGGACTACAGGTGAAGTATACAGGTGCCCTCATCGCTTTGCATACAACAGCAACAATGACAGAGTACATAGTCTCAGCTACAGTGTGGAGTAAGATCATACAATGTTCTCGCCCCTGTCTCTGGAGTCGTGCCTCCCACCCTGGAAGGCTAATTTATGCCCCAAGTTACTCCAGATGCTTCCATGTCCGCGTGGCCAGATTACAGTTGCACGCTAGCAGAGCGAGTGGGAACAGCTGCTCTTAACTATACCTGATGCTTGTCAACATCACTAAACACTAGCGCTCACCGCACACTGCTGTAGCCCAGCTTAGCAACCCTAGCTGACACACACACACACACACACACACACACACACGAGTGAGGGGCATATGTACCACCCATGCTTTAAAAAATTCCTAAGATCTTAAAAAGGAAAATCATGTGATTTTAATAAAAGCATTTTTATCAAAGTGAAGCTTGATGGGATATTGGTCCCTAATCTCATGTTATTGCCATGAGACCAGTTATTATCCTGTGCTGTGTAGGGAGTAATGATGGGGGGAGGCCAATGCAAATTCATACCGACTCTACTTTTTCTTCCTGACTATTTTCGAACTGAGATGGGTTGAATCTGCAGATGTGGAACTCAAGACACAGAAGGCTGACTATTCATCACTTTCTTGAATTCTGTGAGATGTTCTGGAGAATTATTGAGTCTGAGAGTCCTGGGAGCCCCTAAATCTATAATCAGATGTGAGGGTTGTTCTGGGACCCCCCACACTTACAGATGGCATGTGGAGGTGAGAGCAGTCTGCAGTGGGATGACGCTGCCTTCACACCAAGCAATTTGCCAAACTCCACACATGACCTCTGCCACCTTCTAGTGGATAAAGTCAGCAGAGGCCAGGGGTGGAAGGAGCTCCCACCTCTGTGGAAGGTCTGCAGTGACTTTTGTAAAGGGGAGCACAGATCAGCATTGGGGATCATCATGGAGACAGTCTCCTGGGCTACTCTTTCATGATGACCTCCTCAAAGGTTAGAACAGAGGCTTCCTCAAGCTGTTTCTGACTCTTGGGTCGTATCGGGGACCTAACTCATCAGCTGAGCCTTATCTGTATTTGATGGATGGGTAAACACCAGAATTAACTAATGTGAGTCATGCCTCAGGCTTGGTTGCACATAACTAACAGTCTTCTGGGAGGGTTTTTTGTTTTGTTTTGTTTTTGTTTTGAGACAGGGTTTCAGCGTGTAGCCCTGGCTGTCCTGGAACTCACTCTGTAGACCAGGCTGGCCTCAAACTCACAGAGATCTGCCTGCCTCTGCCTCCCAAGTGCTGGGATTAAAGCCATGTGCCACCACTGCCCAGTTCTTTATTAGACCATCAGATGTTTTAGACAGGCACAGTAACACAGATTCACAGAGTTAAACAAATGCAACATAAAAGTAACACACCTTAAAATAATGTTCCCCAACAATAAATAGCCCTTTAGAAGAGACAGAAGGGGCTGGTGGATAAGGATCCAGGCCCTCCCGAGGCTCTCCTGTGTTTCCATCTGTTTCTCTCTCTCTATCCTATTTAAATATTTCTCACTTCTCCCTCCTCAAGAGTACCTTGAGGAGAGAAAGTGGGAGTGGGTCTCCCACACCAGATGATCCTAACATTCAGCTAAGAACCAGCAGTCGCTGACCCAAATGTGACTGAAACCCAGGCCGGTAGACATCAGACCCTGTGCAATGTCAGAAAAGCATGGAAGACGTCTGCCAGGGAGCGAAAGCCGAGCCATGAGAATCATACAGAGAGGCAGTGTGGCTCTACCCAAGGCCAGGGCCAGTGCAGACCTGAGCCTACGTCTCCTGAGGACCCATTCTGTTCCTGGCACTCAGGGCCTGTGTGATTTCAGAGGACAGAACTTACAATATTCTCATTCGTGAGCCAGTGAAATGGTTCAGCTAGGAAAGGCCATGCCACCCCATGCCACCAAACCTGCCAGCTTGAAAGGACCCCGGAACGTGCACTGTGAAGGAGAGAACTGGCTCCCACTGACTGTTGTCTTCTGCTCCTCACGTGAACACTGTGGCACATACATGCCTACACACATATCCACACATGCACACAAAATAAACAGAATGGAAAAAAAATTAATGAGTCTAATTTTCCAGCATGGGTATGGTGGTGCATGCCTTTAATCTCAGCACTCAGGAGGCAGGAACAGGAAGATCTCTGTGAGTTCAAGGCTCCCTGGTCTACATAGAGTTCCAGGCCAGGCAAGGCTACATTGTAAGATTAAGAGCCTGCCAAAAAAAAAAAAAAAAAAAAAAAAAAAAAAGCACAAACAAATCTCATTTTCCCCACCTGCCTGTCCAGCGGTCCAGCAGCTGGGCTGTAGTCAGCCCACCCACTCCCCAGAGTGCCTCCCTATGGCCCATTCAGCCCAGGCTCTGGTCTGAATCCTGTCCTAGCCCTGAGGACTGAGGGTGGGAATAGCCCCTGAAGTGTGCTCTCCAGCCCACATGAAGCAGCATTGTCCCCGTATGCGCATGCCCTCATCAACCCTCACCCCTCGGTGGCAGAGTGATTGCAGGGCATGTGGAAAGCCCTGAGTTCTACCCAGAGCACAGTGAAGAGGAGGAAAGGGAGGAGGAGGAAAAGAGGGGAATCCCTTGCCTGTGAGCAGGCTCTGGGTTCCGGCCAGGGATGAGCAGGGACCGGCTGGATGCTGCCTTCTGCCTCCTTTTTATTTTTCTCCTCTTCCTCCTCAGTGACAGGCCCATGAACTTTCTGCACCTCAGGGATCCTTTGCAGCTGTAGGTCAACAGAAATGGAGTGATGTCTGTTGATGCTTTGAATCCCAAGGGGAGCCTGCCTGGATAAGTTACTTGGAGGCAGAGAGACATCTGCCTCTTTAAGTAGATGATTATTCACAATGATCAATGTTTCTTCTCCTAAGTATTTATTTATTTATTTTGGTTTTTCAAGACAGGGTTTCTAACTGTCCTGGAACTCGCTCTGTAGACTAGGCTGGCCTCAAATTCAGAGATCCGCCTGCCCCTGCCTCCTGAGTGCTGGGATTAAAAGAGTGCACCATCACTGCCCGGCAATATTTTTTTTTTTTCTTATCTTAACGTACCCTTTTTTTGAGACACGTAGCCAGGCTAGCCTACCTCCACCTCCCCAGTGCTGAGATTTCAGGTGTGCACCTCACACCCAGTTTGTTCAGTGCTGGGGATGGAAGCCGGGGTTGTGTGCACAGGCCAGCTCCCTATCAGCAGAGCCACGTCCCCTAATACACTACTGGAGCACACGCTGAAATGCCACACAGCTTAGGGACACAACCCGACAGGGTTTGACAAACACTTATCCTGGTGTATCCTTCAGCTCTTTCAAAATGCAGGGTGCTTCCCTCGTCCTGGAAAGTTCCCTCACACCTCACAGCACCTCAGAGGCAACCACTGTTCATGTTCTGTCCCCACAGGTTAGTTTTGCCTTTTGTAGAACTCCACAGAAATGGAATCACCCAGAATGCACTCTTTTATATCCGGCTTCTTTAACTCAATATAAAGTCAAATAATTATCTTTAAGCAATTTTGATTTTCATGAAGCCTGTGCTGAGGTACGCTTCTAGATTTGGGATCTTTATATTTTAGTTCAAAATAGCTTCGCTTTAGCCAAGCAAATCTTCCATACCTGCTTCCTCTCCCAGTTGACACAGAGAACTTCAGATTGTCGTCCGTGGGGGTGGGGAGACAGCTCACCAGGTGAACGCTTGCTGTGTAAGCGTGGAAACCTGAGTTCAGATCCCAGCGTCCACGCAAACACTGAGCAATGGCAGTAATCACACATCTGTATTGCCAGCTTGGGGCGTGGGGGAGAGACAGGTAGATCCCAGGACAGCACGCGCCTGCCTGTCCTGCTGAATGACAGAGCCACATTCAGTGAGATACTCTATGGAGCTGGGTGTGGTGGCCCATGCCTCCAATCCTAGCTCTCAGAGGCAAAGGCAGGCAGATCTCTGTGAATTTGAAGCCAGAGATACATATTGAGACAACAACAACAATAATAATAATGTAGAGAGCAAGCTAAACATTGGCCTCTGTGCTGGCTAGTTTATACCAACTTGACACAAGCTAGCGTTATCTGAAAGGAGGGAACCTCAATTGAGAAAATGTCTCCATAAGATTCAGCTGTAGAGCATTTTCTTAATTAGTGATTGATGGGGGAGGGCCCAGCCTGTTGTGGGTGGTGACATCCCTGGGCTGCTGGTCCTGGGCTGCTGGTCCTGGGTTCTATAAGAAAGCAGGCTGAGCAAGCCATGAGGAGCAAGCCAGTAAGCAGCACCCTCCATGGCCTCTGCATCAGCCCTGCCTCCAGGTTCCTGCCCTGCTTGAGTTCCTGTCCTGACTTCCTCCAACGATAAACAGTAATGTGGAACTGTAAGTCAAATAAACCCTTTCCTCCCCAACTTGTTTTTTGGTCACAGTGTTTCATCGTAGCCATAAGAACCCAAACTTAGCGCCTCTGACATCCATATGCATCTACACCCACATACATGCACACACATGTGCACATGCACACGTTCACACCAACACCCACATACATGTACCCACATGTGCACATGCATACATTCACACCAACACACACATACATGCACCCACATGTGCACATGCATACATTCACACCAACACTCACATACATGCACCCACATGTGCACATGCATACATTCACACCAACACCCACATACATGCACCCACATGTGCACATGCATACATTCACACCAACACCCACATACATGCACCCACATGTGCACATGCATACATTCACACCAACACCCACATACATGCACCCACATGTGCACATGCATACATTCACACCACACACACATACATGCACCCACATGTGCACATGTATACATTCACACCAACACACACATACCACACACACATGTGCACATGCATACATTCACACCAACACCCACATACATGCACCCACATGTGCACATGCATACATTCACACCAACACACACATACCACACACACACATGCACAGAGCCTCTTAGACCCTCAGTCCTCACCGTTGATCCTGGGGCCACACAAAAGGCTCAGGCCTCTCTAGGCAAGAAGAGTCCAGACCACAGACTCTGTAGCTGACTTAGTTCCCAGATTGGAGACTGGGGTGGAACGTGTGAAGGGGGGTATGCTGTCAATCACAGTGAGAGCTGGTCTTCCGGGAGCTTACAGAGCAGCATTTTCCAGAGTGTGTCCATTGGAACTCACAGCTCGTCAGATGCATGACTCTGAGAGGTTCTGTGGTCCAGCGTCTTCCAGAACCATTGTCCCTCCCCATCTTCTCTCAGAGGTCAAGAACTCTGTCACACTGGGTTCAACCCAGCATTTCCCAAGCTCTTTCAAACTAGGGAGTCCTTTTCTCCTGAAATTTTTCTTAAGCTCCACAGAACATTGGGGGAGGGGGCAGCAGTGAACTTGCAATTGAGCAATGTTTGTAGCCCCTAAATCTTCTGGCTTCTTCACATTTTTGTTGAGATCTGCTTTTATTTTTAATGCTATGTGTCCACAGATGGGGGTATGAACATGTGAGTGCAGTTGCCCAGAGGCCAGGAGAAGGTGTGAGACTAGCAGGAGAAGGTGTGGAGTTAGCAGGGGCCACCGAGGCCAGGAGAAGGTGTGGGGCTAGCAGAGGCCACCGAGGCCAGGAGAAGGTGTGGGGTAGCAGGGGCTGCGGTTACAGGCTGCTGTGAGCTGCTGGGTGCTGGAACTGAACTCCAGTCCTCCGCAAGATCAGTGTACCCCTCTCCCTGCTGGGCCACCTCTCCAGCCCTCCTATCAGGATCGCTTGGTGTCACACTGAGATTTTGTACATTTTCAAAGCGTCTTTCTCATCCTCAGCGGGCCCAATAAAGCCAGGACCAGCTCCAAGCCCTGACTCTGGGGCTAGCTTACCACACCCCCACATTTGAGTGTCTGTACCTCAGTTTCTTCCTCCCTTTGCTTCCCACCTCAGAGGGTTGCTGTGAGACCCAGACTGGGTGGGGAGCACAAGAGTGCCTGCCCGGCACATGCACTTGAGGACTCTAAGCTATTGTGGAGTGATTATTTGTTTAAGAACTAAAAAGCCTTTTCTAATGCATCCCTTTCACTTTGTCTCATTGTCTGCAAAAGCCCCTGAATGCCTTACAGGACTATGTTGATTTTTGTCTCAAGGAAACTCAGGCTTGTGAGTCAATAACAATTGAGGATTCTCCCAAAGTAACAAACTCTAGCTCAACAAGCCTGGAGGTTCCTGTCTGAGTAAAGGATACAGTGTCAGTGACCAGGCTGACTTCATTATTGCAACTCCCCCCCCCTCCAAGTCTCATAGAAGAGACACAAAGGAGAGAGAGAGAGAGAGAAGAGACACACAGGCTTCCATCCTAACCCAGTAAACACCCATCCCCGACCCCCAGAGGTCCCACGGTGACCTGCTGCGGTCATCCCTCCTTCTGCTCCTCCACTCTGCGTGCCCCCACCTCCCTCCCCTTGTAAAATGCTTGGGGCTCTGGAAAGCTGCCTGATTCAAAAATGGTGAGCTGTAATGGTGAGCTGTGATTGTCAACTTGACACCATCAGGTTGGCCTATGGGCATGCATGGAGGGGAGGGGCTTCATTAAATTAATTGATGTAGGAGGCCCAGCTCACTGTGGGCGTTACCATTCCCTAGGCAAAGGATCCTGAACTGTTTAAAAGTGGAGAAATGGGGCTGAGCACAAGCAAGCAAGGGTGCCTTAATTTCTCTCCACTCTTAACTGCGAATGTGACACAAGTAGCTGGAACCTGAAATCACAAGTTGATTTCTCCCACTTTCTCCCCTAAGCTGCTTATTGTCGGTGTGCTTTATCACAGCAGCAGAAACGAAACTGGGACAGGAGCAGAGATGAACCCTCGTCCCTTCAAGAAACTCTACTCCCCTTTGTGTGCACTAGGACTTGAACCCAGGGCTCTGCACTCTCAGATGCCTTCCCTCTACTGGTCAGAACCAGCTAAGATACACCAAGATTTCAGATCTCCAGTCAGGTTCGCAGCCACCCTGACCACATAGACTCTGTGGTCCCTCTGCCTAGGGCCCTGGGAGTGTGCTAGCCTGGGCATCCTGTTCTTCCTTCTCTGAGGATGACTCTACCATTACCCCCAGGGTTTGCGGGTCTCCAGGCCACCCCAGTGGCACCCACTGTCCTTTCGAGGCTCAGACCTCTTCAGCCTCGGTCTTTACTGCCATCTAGTGGCTCCAAGGCTCCCTGCAGGGAGGAGGATTCGGAGCAGCCAGATTCCTGAGACAAAGCCGCCAATGCTAGGATTCCAGGCACCGGAGTGGATGTGCAAGCCTAGCTTAGAAACTGGCTCGGCCTTCCCAGCCCAGGCCCAGGGCCTCTGGGCAGGGTGCCAGGGGCTCTGTTTGCCCACAGAGCCTGCCCTAACCCTCTGTGGGTTTATACCCACAGTGTCAAGTCTGCTGTGTCTTTAGTATTGAACACACCCCAGGGAAGGACATAATCCTGTTACCACAGGGAAGACATGGGTTTGGGAGCCAGTGAGCTAATCAGACCGTTCGTGAAGCCGCCCGCTCAGAAGTTACTACCCTGGGACCCGGGGAAATGGCCCACAGCACAAACACGAGGACCTGGGTTTGATCCCGCTCCCATGCACAGAGCCAGCCATGCGGACAGCACCCGAGGCAGCCCCAGGCAGTCTTGGGGATCTCACAGATGTGACCGCAAAGGCCCGGCTTGTGGCTGCCACCGAGTTTGTCTCCGGGTGCTCGCTATCTTACCAGAAGATATAGCAGAACAGCTTAAAGCAACAGAATGTATTGTCTCATAGTTCTGGGGACCAGAAGTCCAAACGCAAGGTGCCAGCAGGGTGGCACCATCTGGAGGCTGTGATGGGGCATGCTGAGCTTCCAGGGCTGGTGGCAATGCTGGGTCTCCCTGTGGATGCATTAGTCCCATCTCTGTCACCTCATACACGTCCCCGTGTGTCTGTTTCTTCTCTAAGGGTGCATGTGACATCTGGTTGGGGCCCACCCACTTCAGCATGACCTCCCATCCTAGTGCCAACTTGACACGGCCAGAGTCACCTGAAAGGAGGGAACCTCCATTGAAAATATGCCTCCATAAGAAGCTATAGGGCATTTTCTTAATGATTCGTGTAGGAGGGCCCAGCCCATGGTGGCTGGGGCCATCCCAGGGCTGGTGGTCCTGAGTTCTATAAGAAAGCAGTCTGAGCAAGCCATGGGGAGCAAGCCAGCAAGTGATACCCCTCCATGGCCTCTGCATCAGCTCCTGCCTCCAGGTTCCTGTCCTGACTTCCTTCAGTGACAAACAGTGATGTGGGAGTATAAGCCAAATAAACCCTTTCCTCCCCAACTCGCTTTTGGGTCACAGTGTTTCATCGCAGCAATAGAAACTCTAAGACACCTCCCCTTAGCTTGACTCACCCAATCTGCATGGAGCCTCTCCAAATAAGGTCTCACTCTCAGGAACCAGAGGTCAGAACTGGACTATTTTGTTCTTTAATTTTACTCTGTGTCTGTGTGTGTGTGTGTGTGTGTGTGTGTGTGTGTGTGTGTGTGTGTGTGTAGGGAAACTTACAGGAGTTGGTTCTCCTACTATGTGGAGCCATCTCACCAGCAGATGTAGCTTTTGGAAAGGAAACACAGTTCTACCCCTACCAGCCCTCAGAGTGAAAGCTCTCATCTCTTGGGATCCGATGGTGTTCTCCAGCCCAGTCCTGAGCTGAGCCCCACTGTAAATTCCCTATCACTCAAGCTTAGTTACAGCCACGCAAGTCCACCTGGGGACTTCCACAGAGTTGCTTTGCTCCTACCTTGGAAGAACATGTACCTTTAATCACCACATGGAGCTCCACCATCGCCCATCCTGGAAGATAACTGTCCACCAGCTGTGGGGACATGGCAGATGTCAGGTATAAAGATACCTGAGCCTTTCATCTGAGTGGAACATCCTCCCAGGCAGTGGCTGCCTCAGAAGATCCCTTTATGGCCAGCTCCCAAGGAACCAGGGTCCAGACCACTGCTCTGAGTGTCAAAGAATGTTCTAGAAATCCAGGCTTTCTTGGCTCAAGTAGCCCACGCTTTTAGAGAGAGAGAGAGAGAAAACCCTCCTAAGTGGTAACTTCAGACTAGGTAGTCAAGGATGTGCTGACCAAAGATGTCTGTGATGCCCAGTATATCTGGGTAGTAGAATCCTGGACTCAGTGACCAGCACCAGAGGGGGAGGAGAGGGGGGCACTCTCACCTTACCTGGCTGTGGTGGGTGAAGGGACACTAGAAGCTGCTAAGACACTCTTACAGAGTGAGGTCCTGTGAGCAAATCACCGTCCATCTCCAGATCAGTTGTGCCTGCTTGTGAAGCCCATCGGCATTCCCTTACACGTAATTAAAAATAAAATAAATCTTATATTTAAGCTCCTATTTCTAAATGAGGTCACAATTCAGGGGTACCGGCAATTAGGATTTCAACCTGTGCATGTTTGGTAGGAGAGGACACAGTTAGCTTATACTTCAGTGACATCTTTTCCCTGAAGCCAGGAAGGTGTGGTTGGAGCTCCCTCCCTCTGCCACCCGAGGGTCTCTGGAGTTGCTGGTTTTCAAAAAGGTTGCAGTCAATGAAACACACAGCATCCTAGAAGCCAAGTGGCTTGGAAAATGCATTTAGGCTTAAACAAAAGACAGCATTTGGACAAGCCAGCAAGACACGGCACTAATTGGCGGCCACACTCTGTTTCCTCCCTCCAGCTGCCTCTCAGAATCAGAAAACAACCGTTCGTGTGGAAGCCATGAAATTAAACACTTTAAAAAATGGGCTAATGTTCTCCGAGACTGTGTTTCCAAGACGGCCTTTGTTCTATGTTCCTGGCTTTCTCATCAGCAGCCAACACCGTCTCGGATTGACAGGGCATGAGAAGATAAGCTCCAGGAGCAACCCTGAACACGACTCCGGCAATTTTCTCTTCTATCTTATCGCAACCTCCAAGATACATTATTTTCATCTGAAGTGTGGTTCCAATTTGGGGAAGAAAAAAAGCCTTTCATCTCTTCCATCCCACATTTTTTCCCCTCTCCCAGTCCCGAGGGAAGCTTTAGGGATGAACATTCCACCACTTGCCAGGGCTTTGGAATCCCAAACTCACGACGCCTAGAGCAGTGTTGAGGACTGATTATCCCCTCCCAGGCTGAAGCGTGGCGCTAGCACAGGTGTTACTATAGTGTGAACTGGGGAATAGGACCATCAGAGCATCAGGGTGGGAGATGCAGAGACAGGAAGAAGGACTCCTCTCTACCACCAGCTTTCACCTTCCACCTCCCAGGAGCTCAGGAGCTAAAAGTGCAGGGGCTGGGAACAGTGATGGGCCCCAAGAGCACTTAACCTCTGAACAGCTGCACTTGAATCCTGTTCCATCACAGTTACTGTAGGCCAGCTCAATGCTAAGGCTGCAACTGTCTTTGCTCACCCGTGACCAATGTCTTTGTCAGGCTGTCTCACAGCTGCGATTAAGAAGTCCCCTTCAGTGTGAAGATTGATGGCCGGAAGGCTAAGCTGTCCTGTCCTTGCTGGAGGGGCTCTCACAGGCAATCTGATGGGTGACAGTGGTAGCTAGCCTCAGGAACAGTCTAAGCCACGGAGACCTCAGGGGTCACCCAGGCTATTTGAGCAAGAGAAGAAAAGACCTGTGTGTAACACAGTAAACACCTTGGGGAAAGAGTGACTTGTGAGTTACTGTCATCCTGTCCTCATTCAGATGTCGGAGCTGTCAAAGGCTGGGAGATGGCTCGGGGGTTAAGAGCATTGGCTGCTGTTCCGGAGGACCCGGGTTCAGTTCCCAGCAGTTATATAGCAGTTTACAAACATCTGTAACTCCAGTTCCAGGGGCTCCAACACCCTCTTCCGACCTCTGCGGGCACTGAGCATGTACATGGTGCACGGCCACCCGTGCAGACAAAACACTCACATACATAAAATAAAAATCAATCTTAAAGCAAACGTGTGCGACTTCACCCAGGGGCTAGAGAGATGGCTCAGTCAGCAACATGCTTGCCTGGAATCTAGTCCCCAGAACCTCAGGAAAAAGTTAAGCATGGTGATTCACACCTGCGATCCCAGCACTGGGGAGGCAGAGATGACCCGGTTCCCGAGGCTCGAAGTACCTGGCAGTGAGCACCCTGCTCAAAGGAAGTGGATGGTGTTTCTGAAGGTGACGTCACAGGCTGTCCTCTGTCCTGCACCAGCACACACATGCACACTAGCATACTCATGCACACACATGCACACACATGCACACTAGCATACTCATGCACACACACACACACACACACACACACACACACACACACCTCTTCCCTACCCTCATGGAGCCTGACTCTTACAAAAGAGAAACAATTAACAAACACGTACGTATGCTGATTCTTGCAGACCGCCGTGTTTGGGTGTGTCTCCACAGGTTTGTGTGCTGGAAGTTAAAAGCGGTCATGCTTGCTGGGAGGTGCTCAGACCATCAGGATGTACTCACAAGAGGGAAGTGGAACCTCAGTGCCCCTCCAGCTTCCTGTTTGCCATGTGACCTATCCCTGTTGCACTCTCCTGTACCCCACGAGGCCCTTACCAGAGCCAAGTTGATGCCAGAACTCTCTCTCTCTCTCTCTCTCTCTCTCTCTCTCTCTCTCTCTCTCTCTCTCTCTCAACAATGTTACTCACCTCTGGAATTTTGTTTTAACAACAGCAATAATAAAAATGACTACTTAAAGTGGCCCATCAGCAAGGTGCCCTACTGGGACAATGTTCGAGCCAAGTAGATTCTGATGTTTCATGACATTTCACCTCCACCCTATATACTGCTGGGGTCATTATGGACACAACTTGTGTGATATAACAATGCAGATACCATCTTCATGGACATCTATGACAGAGCTAGGACCCAGGCTGTAGCAATGACAATGGCTGACATATGAGTGTGGTGATATTTTGTTTGTGCTCTAACAAATAAAGCTTACCTGGAGATCAGAGGGTGGAGCTAGCCACCAGTTAACCACAGAGGCCGGCAGTGGTGGCACACACCTTTAATCCCAGCACTTGGGATCTCATGCCTTTGATCCCAGAGACACACACACCTCTAATCCCAGCACTAGGGAGGAGGAAACAGGAAGTGATATGGCTGGGCAGAGAGAGGAAGTGATAAGGTGGGCAGAGACAGGAGCTCTGCCCCTTTCAGTCTGAGAATTTGGTAGAGATAAGAAATCTCTCGAGCCGGGCCATGGTGGCACACACCTTTAATCCCAGCACTCGGGAGGCAGAGGCAGGCAGATCTCTGTGGCCAGCCTGGACTGCAGAGTGAGTTCCAGGAAAGATGCAAAGCTACACAGAAAAACACTGTCTCAAAAGAAAAAGAAAAGAAAAGAAAAGAAAAGAAAAGAAAAGAAAAGAAAAGAAAAGAAAAGAAAAGAAAAGAAAAGAAAAGAAAAGAAATCTCTCTAGTGGCTGGCTCCTTTATTTCTCTGATCCTTCAGCATTTACCCCAATATCTGACTCTGGGTTTTTACTATTAAGACCAATCAGAATTCGCACTACATGTGAGTCTGGGAGGGCTTGCAGCAGCCAGCTGCAAAGGACACTGATGTGACTCCTTGTAGCAGCCTCTTCCATTGGTGCTCAGGTGGAGAGCCGTGGTCCAGCTGGGGTGACCTCTAGTGACCGGTGTCTGGACTCAGGAGCTCCCTTTCCCCAGCTCCACTGAATTCTTCCTCAAAGGCCTTTCCAGGAGCCAGAGGAAATGACATGTTCCAGGAGTGTGGGCTCGGTCACCCTTTTCCTTCCAACCGTGACAAATGTGAGGTGGAGACCGAGTGAGAACAATAAGCAGGTGGTGTATCGCCACACACTGACTGCCACCAGCCCTGGAGCTGTAGGATCACAGACCGCTGAGTCTGCCTGAGTGCTAGCACTCACCAACATCCCTGTGGCGACCTAAAAACGACAGCCTCTGGGGAGACAAGAATGGGGCTTTAAATTATTTCATTGTCTGGAGAGTCTGCCTTCCTGGCCTCCTCCCACCCCTCCCCTCCTTCCTCCACTATCCCTGTGAGAACGCCCCTGTCACCCACGTCTATCTGCTCAGCCCTGCCTGAGCTCACGGGCTGTATCACCATGTGACCCTGTCTGTCAGGCGGGACAAGGGTGAGTCAGGGACATTTCCCAGGTGAGTTCCGTTTGCATCATAGATGTCAACATGAAAGGCAAAACTGTTCTAATCCCGGAATGATTTCAGGGTAAATATTGTGATGTTCTTGAAGTAGAGAAAGCTATGTACAAGAATAGGTCTCCTTTTGTGTGTATGACTTCATTTGCATTTTAAGCAGGCTGTGGGCTTCCACTTGGCCTTAACTCCTGAGCTCTGAAAGGATGCTGGCAGAGATGGGTGGTCTGAGGTGCTGGGTCTGGAAGGCCCCTCCCTTAGCATCACCCCAGCAGCCAGATCCCATCTAGCTCTCTCCCCTCACTCTAACTCAGCCCCGATGGAACTGATCTGCCAGGCCCCTGTCCTGGTTGATTCTGTTACTGTGGCAAACACCATAACCAGCAGTAACTTAGGAGGCAAAGAGGTTTGTTATTGAGAGAAGTGAGGGCGGGAACCCAAGCAGGAACACAGAGGCAGGCCTGGGTGCTAGTCCACACAGCACTGCCTCTGATCAGGGAACTCACGGCAGGAGGTACAGCAGCCACCACGATGGAGGACACTGCTTTCTGGTTCCCTCAGAGACTCTTGCTCAGCTAGCTTTCTTATACAGCCCAGGACCACCTGCCCAGGGAATGGAACTGCCCACAGTGGGCTGCCCTTCCGCATTATCCTATAACCACACCTGCTGGTCAGTCAGCTCTGAGCACTCCCTCAGGTGAGACTCCCTTCTCAGGTGACTTGGGCTGTTGCTGAGTGACAGCTAAAGCTCATTAGGACAGCAGGGCATGGTGGTGCACACCTGGATCCCAGCACTCAGGAGGCAGCGGCAGGAGGACCTCTGTGAGTTCAAGGCCAGCCTGGTCTACAGAGCGAGTTCCAGGACAGCAAGGGATACATAGAGAGATTCTGTCTCGAAAAAACAAAACAAAAAGCCAGGACACCTCCTCCGCCAAGATGGGCTGTACCCTCCAAAGCTGTGAGCCAGACTCCACTCTGAGGGTCCCTCACCTGCCTGTCAGACTCTCCACTCTGAGGGTCCCTCACCTGCCTGTCAGACTCTCCACTGGGCAGCCTCTCACTATACGCAACTCCAGGCTCAGGACTGTCCAATTTAGCAAAATGGGTAAGTGAATGTGAATAGTTTGTTTCAACTTCAGATTAACAATGCACTAATGTAAACACAGACATACACAAATGTCACCCGCCCATGATTGTCTATCTGAAATGCAGATTTAATTGAGCTTCCTGTATTTTATCTAGCAGGCCTATTCCATTAGGATGGTGGTGAAAAAAAAAAAAAATCACAGCTCCACGCCTCTTCTCTCACCCCAGCAGCCATAAGAGGTGGGCAGGTGAACCGTTCTCTTCTTCCTAGGCAGCCATTCTGTGGCACATGATCACTCTTGAACCTACTAGGTCTCCCAAGGTATGTTCTGCTCTGATTGGCTCAGGCCTGGGCACTTGTACCAACAGTCAGACAGGGTTTGGGAGGCTGATTGGCTGAGATCTCCCCTGAGTTAATTCTTCCAAAAGAAGGAACTTGTTTTGTAAGATCCGCTAGGGTGGTCACAGTCTGGGCTTTCTCTAAAGAGGATATACTACAGGCACTGGGACATCACTGGGGCTGGAGAGACGGCCCAGGAGTTAAGAGCTCTTGCTGCTCTTCCAGAGGACCAGGGTTCAATTCCCAGCACCCACATCACTGCTCACAATCACCTGTAACTCCAGTGCCAGGAGACCTGACGCCCTCTTCTGGACTCCATGGGTACTGCACACAAGTGGTACACATGCACACAAATAGTCATGCACACATACACATAAATAAAGAAATCTAAGTTGGGCATAGTGGCGCACGCCTTTTATTCCAACACTTGGGAGGTAGAGACCAGTCTGGTCTACATAGTTCCAGGACAGCCAGAGCTATATAATGAGACCCTATCTCAAATCAAATGAATAAATAAATAAATCTAAAAATATTTAAAAAGAACATAATGTGGCCATGTCTCTGTCCAGCCAAATCCCTCCATGTTGCCTTCTCAGATGTAAGCTACTGGCTCTCCAGGCCCTCGGGCTGCCTCTAGTCCTTAGCCACATCCTTCTTCACTCTGCTGGGCTGCCTCAGTGGTTTCCTGCTATCTGGGAAGACCCCCCCCTCCCACTTTCCCTAGGACTTGGTTCAGGTTCCCTTCTCCCCAAGCTCCCTTCTCTAGCTCCCTCTGCTCCCCCAGGACCTCCCTGAACATACCCTGTAGGGCTCTAGGTACAGATTTGGAGATTCTCTGTGAACAGGAATTGTGTTTAGTCAGGAATATTACAAGAGGCTGTTGAAAGGGAATAAGTAAATGAAAGCATACAGCTGCTGCCTCCACAGAGACCCAGGGCTCAGAGGTTCCTCCTCAATCTGGCTTCCTCCGTCTCCCAATGATTAGTACTTCTCTGTCATCAGCTGGAGTGTGAGCGTGCGCGCACATGCACGCACACGAAAACACACACACACACACACACACACACACACACACACACACAACGCCCCGTGCCAGCCAGAAGGGGAATTGTCTCCCAGCAAGAAATTTCATGTAGTTCTGACAGCTCAGCCCACCTTGCAGGGGGACCACTCCTGAGACAGAAGACAGACGGGGCCACACCTGACCAGGACTGCTTGGTTCAACATCACGTCTACGTCTTATTTGTTTATTCGTTTTGTTTGTGTGTCCTGCTCTTCACTGTCTTCCCTAGAGGCAGGGTCTCTCACTGAACCTGGAGTTAACTGGTGACCAAGTCCCGCAGATCCCATTCCTGTCCCACATAGTGCTGGGATTCCAGACTCATGCCGCCCCTGACTTTCACGTAAGTTCTGGGGGTTCAGACCGGGTCCTCATGCTCCGACAGCTAGCACTCACCACTGAGCTGTCTCCCCAGCCCCTTGGCCTTTATTCAAATCTAAACCTCACGTCAGGACTCTGAAGATGAGTCTGCTGATGGTACTGGGGTCACTGGACCTCTTTATTTGTCCCTCTCCTCAGCATGGCCACGCTGAACAGATCTTTGTCTACTTTCCACCATGATGTGTTTTGAATTGCATATGGAGGATGGGTGAGTGAGCCTAGCTTGTCCCCAGGCTTCAACCCTAAAAACTTTCAGTAATAATCCCAACCCATCACTATCTCCAGCTAACCCATCAAGCCATCAATCATAAAATCAGATAGGCTTCTGGAAATCTATGGTCCCCACTCAGCAAGGCTTGCAAGAGCAGGGTATAGTTCAGCGTGTGCCAATGTCAACAAGTGAAGACACAGGGACAGGATGCAGTCATCTCAGTCACTCTGAAGACATTCTGGGACCCAGTGCTTTTAATCAGGACCCAGGCAGGTTACAAGTTGGGGGTGCTCACAGAGGCGCAGGAGCAGATGGACAAGGACATCCCAATCCCTCTCTGCCAGTTCTTCCAGGCTCCGGAAGGAGCAGAGCCTGGCTTTGAAGTATTTGTTGTGCTGAGTGACATGGATAAGGACGATGGACATCACACAGGGCATCTCAGCAACTGGAGGAGTCCCCAAGGCCTGCTGCTGACTCTCTGTCATAATGAAATCAGACATTTGCCAATAAATCGTCAGGAGGGAGGGGAAGTCACATCTGTGGCTGCTGTGCTCAGGAAGATGGGGTATTGTGAATAACACCACGTATTCATGCTGATTGGGTGTAGAACATGCTGGGATATTTTCTCCAAACATCCATGGAAAATCCAAGAAACTAAAACAGAGGGCCTCGGCTTCATCTAAGAACCATTTCATGGTAGCACACGCCTTTAATCCCAGCACTGCAGAGGCAGAGGCAGAGGCAAGGGATCTGCTGAACCATGTCTTGAGGCCTCACCCTCACTGGCCTGGGAAGAGCGCCCCTGATAGGACAGCTGATCCCACCCCTAGCCAGCCCTGGGATAGTGGACCTGATGACCCTTGCACAGAAAAGCTGGCCCCGCCCCTCATAGCAGAGTCATGCACCCCCCACACACACACAGATTTGGGAAAGCCGCCCCCCTCACCACAGGCGTGGAGAGCTGGCCCCGCCCTCACCACAGGCGTGGAGAGCTGGCCCCGCCCCTCATCTGAAGGGGATGAAGGGGTGGTTCCAGTGGCCTGGACTGACCAACTCAGCTACCACCCAGGCATACATCCAAGGCTTTGAGCTGGCCCACCCCAGCCTCTACCCCATCTGTGACCTGCTGGGGTGTGTGAAGGGACTGCTCCTGCAGAACCACAGTGGCAGGATCTCCCTGAGGCAGGGCAACAGCGGGACACCTGAGAGGCGTTTGGGTGAGGGTCCGGTACTGAGGGTGTGCCAGAGCCAGGGGCCTTGAGTCTGACCAACAACACATTCCACAAGGAACATTCACAGGTAAAGCCGTTTGGACAGCAGGGTGCACTGCGTGATACACAGCAGCTCCCCGTGCCGCTGAGATGGATAAGAGCCGATGGAGAGGCGGGAAAGATGGAGGAGCAAAGTGGTTTGGTTTGGTTTTTTGTTTTTTAGATTAATATTCTTTTTTAAAGATTTATTTTTTATGTATTTTATGTATATGAGAGCTCTTTCTTTGTGCACACCAGGAGGAAGAATCTGACCCCATTACAGATGGTTGTGAGCCACATGTGGTTGCTGGGAATTGAACTCAAGACCTCTGAAAGAGCAGTCAAGTGCTCTTAACTGCTGAGCCATCTGTCCAGCCCCATTTTTTAAATTAAAAAAAATTTTTTTTTTGGTTTTTTGAGACAGGGTTTCTCTGTGTAGCTTTGGTGCTGTCCTGGATCTCGCTCTGCAGACCAGGCTGGCCTTAAACTCACAGAGATCCGCCTGCCTCTGCCTCCGAGTGCTGGGTTTAAAGGCGTGTGCCACCACCACCCATAATATTCTTACTTGTAGCTTTATTTTTTTATTTTATTTAATTTTTATTTCTTTTTCATTTTTCCTTGGGGAGGGGCAGGGGGACGATACAAAGGTGGAGGGTAGATATGGAGGACTGGGAAAATGAGTGGGATTGGGGTGCATGATGTGAAGTTCCCAAAGAATCAGTAAAAAATTATGTTTAAAAGTCATTCTTGGCAGAAAAAAATAATAATAACAAGGCCATGAAGGGTGAAAGAGAGCCTCAGAGCACACCCTTCCTCGGTCAGGGCCTCGGGTACAGCTCTCCCCGCCAGAGTGTCTCTGATTCATTTCTGGCGCTGTGATAAAACCTGGCAAAAAGCCACTTGGGGAGCAACAGCCTGTGCCAGCTCACAGTGACACGTTAGAGCCCCTCATCGAGGGGAGGTCGAGGCTGCAGGAGCTTGAAGCAGCTGGTCACCTCACGTGTGCAGTCAAGAGAAGAGAAAGGAGTGCACCTGTGCTTAGTGTTTGCCTAAACCTCTGCCCTTATACAAGCCAGAACCCCAAACCGGGGAGCTGTGACGCCCACTTTACACCGCATCTCCCCATCAATAACGATCAAGACAACCCCCCACAGACACACCCACAGGCCAACCCGTTTCTTTCCGGTGATTCTAGGGTCAAATTGACAGTTAAAACTACCCACCATGGCGGGGCGGTGGTGGCGCACGCCTTTAAACCCAGCACTCAGGAGGCAGAGGCAGGCGGATCTCTGTGAGTTCGAGGCCAGCCTGGGCTACCAAGTGAGTTCCAGGACAGGCTCCAAAGCTACACAGAGAAACCCTGTCTCTAAAAAAACAAACAAAAACTACCCCTCATACTGGGTGATTTTTTTTTCTTAAGGAAAGGAAAGAGGAGGATAAACTCTGAGGGCGTTAGTCAAATCATGTCAGTGTTTTGAGGCTCCAATGAAGCAAACCATCCACAGCTCGTGTTCGGCCCGTGACTGTTTGGTCCTGTGAACTGGAGCTGAACATACGGTGTGTTCTAGAGGACTGTTCCCATCATAGCCAGCAGGAAGCAGAGGATGATGGGAAGTGGCTGGGATAAAGAACTACCCCCTGTAACCTACTTCTTCCCATAAGGCCCCACCTCCCCAAATTCCTAGAACCTCCTGAAATTGTACAGCCCTTTGGAGACCAAACATTTAAAACAGGAATCTGTGTGGGACATTTCACATTCAAGACATAACGATGGGAATGGACCCCGACATCTCCCCTTCAAGAGTGCCCTCCTTCCACAGGACATTCCAGGAGATGGCATCTTTTGGGCACCAGGAGTTGACCCTAGGACTTCGAACATACTAGGTGAATAGTCTATACTAAGCTACACTTTCAGACTCTCTTTACTCATTGGAAACAAGGTCTCACTAAGTTGTAGGGCTGTCCTTAAACTTGCAATCCTCCAGCCTCAGCCTTCCAAGTACCTGGGATTATAGGTGTATGCCACCATGCCCAGCAGAAGGCATTTGCATCTGTGTGCGCACACATGTGTGGGTATTCATGCAGTTGTGTACACATGCATGTGGAGACCAGAGGCCAGCACCTGAGTTCAAGTCCCTGGCACCCATGTAAAGATGGGGCATGCTGGTACGTGCCTGTGCCTTGGCTGCTCTTCTATCACCGTGAAGAGACACCATGACCAAGGCAACTTGTAAAGCATTTCACTGGGGCATGTTACAGTTTCAGAGGGTGAGTCCATGATCATCATGGCAGAGCATGGTGGCTGGCAGGCAGGCAGGCACGTGAGCTCTAGCTGAGAGCTTGCATCTGATCTGCAAGAAAGAGGCAAAGAGAGAAAGAGAGGCTGGACCTGCTGCGGCCTTTTGAAACCTCAAAGCCCACCCCAGTGACACACCTCCTCCAACAGCCACACCTCCTCCAACAGGCCACACCCCCTCCAACAGGTCACACCCCTCCAACAGGCCACACCTCCTCCAAAAGGTCACACCTCCTCCAACAAAGCCACACCTCCTATTCCTCCTAAACAGTTTCACCAACTGGGAACCAAACATTCAAATATATGAGCCTATGGGGGCCATTCTTATTTAAACCACCACAGCTTGTAATTCCAATACCGCTGTGGTGGAGACAGGAGGATGTCTGGGATTCTCTGGCCAGTCCAGGTAAACCAGTCAGCTCCAGGTTGAGTAGAAACTCTGCCTCAAAAAACAAGAAGTGTTTTCTCACTTAAATGTGAGAATGCGTTACTCACTTAAAGAGAGAGGATGTGTGTGCACTCATGCCGTGGCGTGCATATGGAGGGCAGAGGATGACTCAAGGGAGCAGCTTCTCTCTTTCCATCATGTGGGTCTCTGGGGATCGAACTCCAACCATTAGTGCTGGCAGCAAGCACCTTTACCTGCAGTACGTCTCAGCTACCTACTTTTAAATTGTTTGAAAGAGGAGCGGAAGGTCCAGGGACACAGCTCAGCACAAAAGTGCGTGCTTCAAATGTAAAAGGCCTCAGGTTCCATCCCAGTACAAGAAGTAAATTACTATATAATATAATATAATATAATATAATATAATATAATATAATATAATAAATATAATATAATACAACACAATACAATATAATATAATACAATACAATATAATATAATACAACACAATACAATATAATATAATACAATACAATATAATATAATACAATACAATATAATAAATATAATATAATATAATACAATACAATATAATTTGAAAGGAGCCCTAGTCCTGGTGGCACAAGCCCCTACACAGTCAAGCAGTGAGGATTCAAGACCCGTGACCGAGCCTACGAGGCCCTGAGCCATGCCCTTTGCAGGGTCCTCAGCACAGGTGCCGACGCCCTCCTCCCACAGCAGCGACATTCTGAAGAAACACACAGAAGACCATCTGCCCTCCTGGAGACAGCGCTCTGCAGCTGCGGGGCACTCTGCGGCCTCTCCTGAGCACCCGCCTCTGCAGTAGAGACCCCGACACCGAACAGAAGCTCACGTCCACAGTGCTCAGGAATGAAGCCACAGCCTTGCGCAGCAGCCGCACCACCAACCCGAATCCCTCAGAGTCCTTTGTGAACTCCGCTGCCCCTACTACTGCAAGGGCACACCTGGACAGGACACCTCTTTCTTGTTGCCAACCCGACTGCATCTGAAATCAACTAAACCCAAGCAGCTGGCCGCACCTGTGAGGGATTGGACCATTTGAGGTGAGAAGACCCACGTTAAACCTGGGCCATGCCTGCTGGTGGCAGCCCACATAAAATGACGGCCGAAGGAAGCTTTTGCATTTGCCTGCTTGCCCTCACTCTCACTGGCAACTTCACCCATCGTGTCGCTGAGGCGTTCCTTTGCCGGGATTAGAACCTGCTTCTTCAGGATTCCAGTGTGGTGTACTGACGGCCAGCTGAGACATCCAGCCCCGCGGGCCGAACAGCCGTTAGACTCTTGGCCCTTGTTGGACCAGCCAGACCACAGCCTATAAGCCACTGCAGTCGATCCCCTTTTTGATACAGGTGGATCCAGTCTCTCTGTTCTGTCCCTCTGAGAATCCTGACACTCGGTTCATATGAAAGTTTCCCTCAGGAGTGCCTTGCTTGGGGCTCTTTTCTTGGGAGGTCCCGTTGAGCCCACCAGGATATTTTGAGGCACTCTCTTGTCGCCCCTTTTGGGGTGACTCTAGCGTGACTTCACCGGGACAGGGGCCCCAGTTAAAAGGCTCAGTGTGCCAATTCCCTGTAGCTGGCTGTGATCAGCCAGGTGTCGGCTGCCCAGCTGCCTCCGAGCCTCGCGGCTGCCCGCGCTCCTTGGTTTGGGGCTTCTTCCTCCAATTTCAAACCCAGCAGCTTGAGATCTTCAAACTCGCCCCTCTCTCTTTCTAAGTTGGGGAAGTCCACAAACTTTTCCTTCCCACACACCTCTCCGTGGGCTATTTACTGCAATGCTGTGAGGTGTGGTGAGCTGGGTTTTGTTTTTTTCTAATGAGGCCGAAAGCGGAAAGGAGAAGGGAAGTGGCCAGGACTGGGCTCTGGTGCGGCATTCCAGGCTGCACTGCTCAGAGCCACCACCAGGGGGCACACGGGGCCGTGGAATGCACTTCTTGTTCAGCGGCTTTCTCTGCTCCTGTCTGCCTGGCTCGGCTAACTTTGGGAACTGTCCCTCTCTGGCTCCAAGTGGCAGAAACAGTTCAGCCTATCCACATGTCGCCGTCACAGGGCACCTGTAGCCCGTTACTTGGGAGGTTCAGGCAGGAGAATCGCTTCAGCCCAGCAGTTCTCAGCCAGCCTGGGTAACACAGGGAGGGAGACCGTCCCTCAAGGGGAGCTCGTTGACTGGTGTGTTTCCAGCCCAAGGGACACGGGAGACTGGAGGCTCCTCTCTGTGGTGACCGACTTCCACTCCCATCAGCCACTGTTCCCAAACCCGTTTGTGCGGTCGGACTTGTTCTAATTACATTTTTAATTATCAAGTGAGCTGATAACGAGAGCAAAGCCAAGCAAAGTTGTCCGGGCAGCAAAGCCAGACGAGGTAAGTAGTGTGGAGCCGAGGAAACTAAAACAACAGGTGTGGGCAGAGAAGTGGGGTGCGCTGGGGGTCCTGGGAACCTCACCGACTTTCCCTCACAATAGTTCCCAAGTGTCTTCGAGCCTGACGGATGGATAGACTCATACCAACACTCATAAAAGGCAGCCCAACGCGATACAACACGTCTGGAATCCCAGTACAGGGGAGGCAGAGGCAGGAGGATCAGGAGTTCAAAGTCACCCTCAGCTACATATGGAGTTCCAAGCCAGCCTGGACTACATGAGGCTGTGAAAGAGAATCCCTGGAAAGAAGCTGTCCCTGCAGAGACTGGCTGGCACCACAGAGGTGTGGAGAGGTTATAATGCTGCAGGTCAAGAGCCTAATGACCTTATCTTGGACTAGTTTATGCTTCTTCTTCTTCTTCTTCTTCTTCTTCTTCTTCTTCTTCTTCTTCTTCTTCTTCTTCTTCTTCTTCTTTGGTTTGGTTTTTCAAGACAGTTTCTCTGTGTAACAGCTCTGGCTGTCCTGTAGACCAGGCTTGTCTCGAACTCACAGAGATCCTCTTGCCTCTGCCTCCCAGTGCTGAGGCTAAAGGTGTGAACTCTTTATTTATGCCTCTTAACTAGCCATTCCTCGCCCATGTCAGTCCTAATGTTTTGTGACTGATAGAAAAAAACAAACAAACAAAAAAAATCTATTAACTTAGCAGACCACAAGCTTCTACTAACCCAAAGCTAAGAAAGTCATCGGCTAGAACCTGAGGCCTCAAGGAGAGACTCCTCATCTTGTGACGGCCTCTTTTATGTCTCTACCAAGGCATTTTAAATTTGTATTCATTTTTTAATTTTTATGCACATGAATGTTTTTGCCTGCTCATATGTCTGTGTACCATGTACATGCCTGGTACTCATGGAGACCAAAGGCGCTGATCCCCTGCGACTGGACTTATGGTTGATTGTGAGTGCTATGTGAATGCCACGAATTGAACCCAGGTCTTCTGGAAGAACAGCCACTGCCCTTAACTGTTGAGCCAATGCTCCAGCCCTCCGCTGATATTTTATTTTAAAAGTGCCTTGTTTTAAGACTTTCTTTATTCTGTTACTATAAAAACTCCAAGAAATTGCTTTCATGTGGGAACATGGAGCCTGATGTAACCTAGGCCCGTATTTCCTGGAATTTGGTCACTCAAATTTGACTCCAGAATAAATTATCTCTTATTTCCTTTGAGGCAAGGGTTGTGTTTTTATGTCAACAAGACCCATCTCAAATAAATAGATAAAAATAAAAAGCCTTGGGGCAGGGGCGTGTAGCTCAGTGGTTAGATTCCCACACAGTAAAATATGCAGAACCCTTCATTTCATATGGAAGGTGTGTGGATGCCATTTTTCTCCATTTTACTGTAAACTAGAATGTGCACACCCCATCTGCCCTTCCCCCCCCTTTTTTTTTTAAGATTTATTTATTTATTGTATGTCCATGAGCACTCTATCTGCATGTACGACTTTAAGCCAGAAGAGGGCATCAGATCCTACTGTAGATGGTTGTGAGCCACCATGTGGTTGCTGGGAATTGAACTCAGGACCTCTGGAAGTGTTTGTTGCCAGTTCTCTTAGCTGCCGAGCCATCTCTCCAGCTCCCCCTTCCTCCTTCTCTATCTCATCTGTGGATGGACTTAAATCCAGTTAGAGTGCATTGGCCAGAAGGGGCCACTATAAACTGCCCGCAGCTAGAGGGGTAACTTGTGTGACGTTTTTTTCTAGGGAGATAGAACAGCGTGTTTACTCACTCCAACGGGGTATCAATGACAGACCCAAGTAACGATACCACCAAAGGCCAACCAGGTGAAGCCTCGAGTTTCCGGGGTTACTTGCAGGAGGCTGGACAGCCTGAAGCCACCTGCCACTAGAAGCCCAGGTCAGCCGGATGGGTGACAGCTCTGGAAAGCTGGAAATGGGGAGCCGGACTGTCTACTCGGTAAGTTTCAGGGACTTCTTGAGTTATTTTCTTAAGGTCCCTCCTTGTAGCGCTTTCTCAAGCTTCTCTCCAGGATGGGATGTTTCAGTTCAGAAAAATGACTACACAGCTCTGACTTGGCCCTTGGATAATTGATCTGTTTCTTGGTGGGATTTCCTGTTGGAACCCTGGGAATACTTTGGATAACTGAAGCCTGGTGCTGTACGCAGGGCTTGGTTGGATGCCTACTTTGGAGGTTGGGGGGTTGAGCCCAGAGATGCCACAGCACAAACTCAAACCCTTGCTGAAGCACAGTGTGATGTCCCCCAAGAGCTCTCTGTTGAAGGCTAAGATACGGTCCTAGTTCAGAGGTGCGGCTTCGGGGGAGCCATCGGATCAAGGGGCGCTGACTTCATGATGGTCAACCGATACCACTGATGGGTTCCTATTGTGATGGAGGGTTACCGGCTTGCAGCAGGACCGGCTAGGTTTCAACCTGTTTTGCCATACCGGGAAGGTTTGCAGGGATCAGGGAAAGCCTCTTAACGCCTCAGAGCTTCAACTTTTTGGAACGTACCATCGACCCAATGTCCTGCACAGGGCTGAGAGAGAGGAAAAGGGACAGTGCAGCTCCTGGCGTCCGCGGGTAGGACGTCCTTCCCGTTTGTGCCCCTCTGGACGAGGCCCGACAGCCCTGGGGCGCTCGGGCCGCTGTGACTCCGACTGGAGCGCGGCCCCTTTAAGGTCGCTTTGGATGACCCAAAGGCCAGAGCGACCCTCTAGCGGCAGTCTCGGTGGTAAGTCTTCACTTCCGGCCGGAAGTGCATTTGCGGAGCTGCTTCCGCCGGGGGAGACGAGCCCGCGTGCTTCCTCTCGAGGGGAGTTTACTCTGCGGAGCGCGGCCCGGAGGCGCCGTGCGACCTCCGGAAACCGCTCTCGGGACTTTGGAAACCTCTCCTGGGGCTCGCGCAGCCGCCCGCGGGACGCCCACGGGCCGAGCCGCGGGACGGCGGCGGCTTGCGGGGTGCACTGTGCCCCGGCGTCCCACCGGCCGGGCGCCGGCTTCCCGTTCGGTGTGCCAGCGCCCACGAGCCCATCGCGTAAACCGAATTGTATTACTCTCTTTTTTTTCCTCTCTCCCACTCAGAAAATGAACTATCCGGCCCCCAGCGACTGGACGAAATCACGCAACAACTCCTTTCTCCTCTGAGGAGTTTCGAGTGACCTCAGCTGGGGCCACCAGGTCTGTCGAGCCCGGAGGTAGAGTGTGCTAAGGGGGACAGACGGTCTGGGGAAAGGCTCCTGTGTGGTTGAACCTGCCCGAGGTGGGTGCAGCCTTGTACCAGACAGCCCGACCTTGACCTAAAGTAAATTCCCAGAGGAACGTGTTCCCTGGGATTAGAGTTTGCAGTTACAGGTGTGAGCATCCTAGCAGCAGTTTGGTGATCATGTATGATACTGCAAACAGGACCCTGGCTAGCGCTGTCAGAGGCCGAGCGCTGCTCGGAACGCCGCAAAGATTTGATGTTTTTAACTTCTAAAGTAAATATTTGATCTATTGCTGTAGCTCCTCATTATAGGTGATTTTTGTTTGTTTGTTTGTTTGTTTGCGTTTATGTGTATGGATGTTTGGTGCCCTCGGAAGCTAAAAGTTTACCAGATGCCCTGGAAGTGCAATTACAGATAGATGTGAGCCCCGGTCCTCTGTAAGAACAGCAAGTGCTTTAACTGCTGAGCCATCTCTGCAGCGATAGCACCACCCCCCTCTAAGATAGGGTCTCATTTAGCCCAGGCTGCCCTTGAACTCATCTATTTGAGGATGGTCTTTGAACCTTTGATCCTCCTTCCTCTGCCTCTGGATTGCTGGATTACAGGCACCCTCTACCACACCTGGTTTATGTGGTGTTGGGGATCAAACCCAAGGCTTTGTGCATGCTAGGCAGGTACTCTACCTACTAGGTACACGCCAAGCCCCTCATGGAGTTTAAACAAAAGGATATGCGTACATTTGTGAGTTCAGATATCACTGTATAAGACAGCTGTACAATCAGACAGACTGATGATAGTTCACCTGGACTCTCCTGAGCAACCAGGGGCCTCACGTGGCTGTCTTTGCAGTGTGGTTGAGGGAGTAGAATTCATATTTTACATAGCTGCATGGGGCCATTAGTCACCATGTTGGAGGCCCTGGGTCTGGCACACATCAAAAGAGTGTTGACAGTAATCTGCCGTAGTTAAGGCATGCCACACGCTTTTCAGGGGCTTGTGGGCCTTGCTGGGGTGTGACTCAGTGGTAGAGTGTGTGTGTGTGTGTGTGTGTGTGTGTGTGTTGTGTGTGTGTTTAGTATGTCTGAGGTCCTGGTTGTTAGGGACTTAGCATCTGTCCAGTAGACAACAGGGAAGAGAATGCACACGTGGGGACTTGCGGGGAGTGTAGTGGTCCTGTGAGGTGGGTACAGGTGGAGTGGGGTGGGGGAGGAGTCAAACAGGAAGGGATTTCAACCGGGGCTCAGCTGCCTTTGTGGCCAGAGACCTGGCTTGTGGCTGTTGACCAGCAAGTTTCCAAGGAAAGCCCACAGTTGAACCAAAAGAGCAAAAGGTCCGGAAGTCACTAACCTGGATGGTGCCCCCCCCCCCAGGGTGCCAGCACTTTCGTTACAGGTGGAAGGACAGGCGAGTCGAAGCAGAGACTTGGCACCTTGCACACCCACCTGGGGAGTGTTTCGTGGGCTGGCGGTTTTAACTAAATGTGGAGATTGGAAGTAGGGTGAAGATTGATGGCACTTGCTTTCCTTTTTTCAGGTCATCTGACTGGAAGGTTGGTATGTGTGCCCTGAATGAGAGCCTGGCGCTGCTGCGTGCACCTGGACCTGTTGGGGTTGACTCTAACATGCTTTTTAGGTGTCTACCAGCTTAAGACTGCTTTGTGTGGTGGCTGTCAATAAATGGAGTTTGACCACACTGTTTTGATTGTTTGTCTGACAGTGTCTCACTGTGTGGCCTGGCTGGGCTGGTCCTTGGAGATCCACCTGCCTCTGCCTCCCAGGGACTGGGGTGAAAGCATGTGCCACCACACCCAGCTTCACACTCTAGGTGGTTTCTGTGCCTGTGCAAGTGTGGGCTTGCATGGCCACCATGGGTTAAGTGGCCCTGTTCCCACCCAGCTGGTTTGAGCACAAAGCACACACCTATCAGGAAAGGTAGGCTCTGGGGCGCCGGGTCCTGAGGAAGCTAAGTTGTAAGGGATCCTCTTGATTGGGAGATGTCCAAGTCCCTGGATCCCGGGGCCTTCTGGGCTCTCCTCCCGATCTCCATAGGAGTTAGCAGACGACAGTGGCTGTTCTGGGATCTGCTCACCTGTGTGCCCTGGGGTTACTGAAACCCACTTGCTGGTGCACCTCTTAATTTTATGTGTACATGACTGTTTTGCCTGAATGTAGGTCTGTGTCTTTGGAAGCCATTGAATCCCCTAGAACTGGAGTTACAGATGGTTGTGAGGCACCCTATGGGTGCTGGGAATCGAACCTGGGTCCCTGCTAGAGTAGCCAGTGGGCTTAGCTGATGACACATCCCTCCAGTCCCAGCTGGTATGCCTCCTAAACCCACACGGGCCCCTTGCTGGCTGGCTGGCCTTGCAGGTAGGTAGGAGGGCACTGTGTTTTCTGTAGGCTGAGCTCTCCCTCTCCTGAGAGCCTCAGGGGTCATGGCTGGGGTCATCCTTTGGTGCTACCTTTGTCCTGGACCCTTGGTCCATCGGGCCCAGTGTCCTCAGCAGGATCAACCACCAGTGTCCCCACTTGTGCCCAGTCGCACATCTAGGAACCGTGTCACAGGTGGGGCACACTGCCGGCAATGAGTGTTCCGTTGTTCACAAGAGCACAGTGTGCCTCATCTCCCATATTGCACTGGGGTTGTTGGCACCGTGTGGAAGACTGGCTTGCTGTGGCCCCTTGGCTTACATTATGTCATTGAATGTGACTCATTGGGCCTCTGTGGCCTTACATCCCATTATCCAGCTAACTGAGGGCCTACCCAGATGTAAGGACTTGAGTGGTTTGCAACCAACCAGTAATAGGAAGGATTTAAGGCAGTGGTGGGGGCACCGTGGAAGTTTCTGGTGTCCAGCAGCCCTTTAGGTGGCCGAGGAAGGGCTCAGTGTGGAGGCAGAGACAGCTGGGTTTCCCACTGGGACTTCATGTCCCAGCTCTAGCACCAGCCAGCCCTGTGGACTTGGGCATGTCACTTCGTTTGTACCTGGAGGGCCTTGATACAGAGATTGTGATGGTGACAGTGCTCGGTAGGGTAACGTGGGGCCACCCCATGGAAGGAGCCCCGATCTACCGACAGCTGGGGTAGCTGCAGACTCCTGGCATCGCCTCCACATCACATTTGGGCCTCACGAAAGCGGCCCCATTGTCCACGTGCTGTCTCTAGAAAAAGACTGTTTGCTGCCTAAATTAATGTGTTAAGATGCAATGTTCACTGGAAAAAATAGTTTGTACTGATCTTTCTGGAGTAGACTGTTTTGGTGGCATGTCCCTGACTCATCCTGGTGTGGGGTGTTTCTTCTGCCCACAGAATGTGGTGTCTTCATGGTGGCTCCAGTCTGCCCCCAGAACTTGTCTGGGCAACTGGGACCTCTCGTTCTGTCCTGGTTTGACAGTTTATTCAACGTCAGCTCTTGGGCCCCTCTGACCATGGGTCTGACTGACAGCTTGCAGAATGCTGTAGGTGGAGCTACTCAAGACCCCATGGTCCTTCCAGTCAGCCAAGGAAGGGGGCTGCAGAGTCCGAGAGGTCACCGTGGCCTGGGCTTTTGAGACAGGACCTCACACCCAGTTCTGAATGACTTGGTACCTAGTCCAGCCTGGACCCCCCAGCGTCCTGCCACACCCCACTGCTGGGATTACAGGCACGAGCCTCCGAACTATTCTGGTGGGTTTTTTAAGACAGGAGCTCACTGTGTAGTCCAGGCTGGCCTTGAATTTGCGGTCATGCCTCAACCTTCATGCTTGTGGTACAAAGTGCCACTACCATGCTTTGTACTCAGGGACTTCTTAGGCAGAAGTTGGCCCAGGGCCAGGGAAAGGACTAACGGAGAGATGATCATGAGGTCCGGTGACCTGAGCTGAGGTGCCAAACCCTCCCGGGTAGCACTACATCTGGTCCTATTCCGGCAAAAAATGCTGCCCTGAGGTGGCCTCTGCTGATGTCATTGACTGTGTGGCAGTAGGCTCCTGTGACTAGCTTGCTAGCTGCCTTTGGGACTCAGGGGAATAAAGATTCCACAGAAGCCAGAATATTTCATGTGGCTGAAGGAGTTCCCAGCCAACCTCTGCTCCCATTTATTTCTTCCATAGATCCCCCAACCTTGTGCTTGCCGCTGACTAGTTGACCCCAGACAACACAGGCATGCTTAAGATGATGTCTTGGCATGTCCTAGACAGGCCTGAGCCTCTGTGACCATCTCCCTGGATTCCATAAGGATTAGGGCCGGCCTAGGAAATCTGTGGTCAAGAAGGCCCCAGTGTTAGAGAGGTAGCCAAGCTGGAAAGGTGCTTTGTGAACCCAAGGACCTCTGTTTTATTCCCAGAACTCAAGTAAAAAGCTGGACATGGTGCCATGTGACAGAGCAGGCAGATCACTGGAGTTCACGGGCCCCTGGTGTAACCTATGTGGTGAGTTCCAGGCCAGTGAGGGGACGTGTCTCAAAAGCAAGGTGGGCAGCACTTAGGGAAATACCCGTGACACCGGCTAAGGAAATCCTTAGACCAGCAATCCTTGTTGGTCAAGTAGGACTTGTAGCTTCTCTTCCTGTCCACTAGAAGGTGCAATCCCACATAGGGCGCTCTTTGCAACGGCCGGTACTACAAAGCCTAGGGTTCGTTTTGTTTCTAAAGCCAAGACTTTCTTCAGCAGAAAGCTATGTGGGAGATGCAGCTGCAGGGCGGGGCTCCTGCTTAGGAATCCGTCAGTTGGTCCCAGTTGTGCTCGGTTCCTGGGAAATGCCTATGTCCTGGAACAGCTGAGCCGTCTGGGCTTGTGCATTTGGGGACAAGGGCATTTCTAAGGTGTCTCTCCACACAGAGACACGCTTCATCATCCTCTCATCACAGGTGTTGATATGTGGATTCCCCAAGCACAAAGGGTTTAACAGTGGTTCTCAGCCAGTGGGTTGCGACCCCCTCGGAAAACCTCTATCTCCAAAAATATTTGCGTTACCATTCATAACGCAATTAGTTATGAAGTAGCACAATTAGTTATGAAGTAGCAACAAAAAGTAATTTTATGATTGGGGGTCACCACAACTGTATTAAAGGGTCACAAGCTTTAGGAAGGCTGAGAACCATTGGTTTAGAAATGTCCGAAGAGCTGGGCGGTGGTGGTGGTGGTGGTGGTGGCGGCGGCGGCGGCGGCGGCGGCGGCGGCGGCGGCGGCGGCGCACGCCTTTAATCACAGCACTCAGGAGGCAGAGCCAGGCGGATCTCTGTGAGTTTGAGGCCAGCCTGGGCTACCAAGTGAGTTCCAGGAAAGGCACAAAGCTACACAGAGAAACCCTGTCTCGAAAAACAAAAAACAAAACAAAACAAAAAAAAGTGTCCGAAGCAAGAACATCCTGTACTTGTTGATGAAGAGTAAGAGATGGAGCCAGTGTGTTAGATTACTGATTGCCAGCCCGATCTTTGTGAGTTCAAGGCCATCCTGGTCTACAGAGTGAGATCCAGGACAGGCACCAAAACTACACAGAGAAACCCTGTCTCTAAAAAACCAAAAAAAAAAAAAAAAAAAAAAAAAAAGGAAAGGGCTGGTGAATGGGGAAGTAGAGTCAGGATTCTGGAAGTGTGGTCCTCTGAGCCTGGTTAACACCTTCCTGATGTCTCAAACACATTTAATTGAGCTTTCTGATGGATCCCAATGAAGTTTAACTAGACACTAAGTGCTGGCCTCATTAGGCTACAGACTCCCTCTGGGAATTTCGATCCCTGGGGGAAGATAGGAAATATATCAGAGAAGGTGTGGGGTCCCAGGAAGATAGGAAATATATCAGAGAAGGTGTGGGGTCCCAGGAAGATAGGAAATATATCAGAGAAGGTGTGGGAAAGAAAAGCAAGGGAGGGCAGGGATTGAGGTGTTTTCAGTCAGTCCTAGATGAGGAAGCCAGGAAATGCCAAAGAGGTGACCTTTAGCAAAACCCAAGGTCGGAGAGTAAGTAAGTGGGATGGCAGAGGGAAGGCCAGCACTCTGGGTGCAGACACGAAGGGTTTTGGGGGTGCCGAGCCAGTCTCCTAAGGCCCAACAGGCTCCGAAGTGGGAGGCTTTAGCTTCCTGGAAAAATGGAGCTAAAGTGTGTGCATGCTTTCTTCTTTGGAGGGCGTGGGAAAGCTTACCACTCAGGAAGTAGCTTATGTGAGGAGTCTTTCTTCTTGTACTGATGAACATGCCCACCGAGAGGACCTGCAGTCTTTGCCTGAGGGATGACGGGAGCAGAACACACTGTGACAGGTAAAGACAGTCAATGCCACAGCCACATAAAGCCCTTGTCCAGTCACCATATCTAGAAGCCTGCTGCCTCCATCTTGGTCCTGCTGCAGGGTGTGTGTGTGTGTGTGTGTGTGTGTGTTGTGTGTGTGTGTGTGTGTGTGTGTGTGCTATGCTGTGCTGTGCTAAGGGTTGAACCTAGAGCCTTGGGCATGCTCGGCATTGAGCATGTGTACACCACTGTGCCCCCAGCCCTCAGTTTTACTCTTTATTTTGAGACAATCTTGATATGTTGCAGAGGTTGGCCTTCAGCTCATCCCTCTGTAGCCTAGACTGCTGGGCCTTGGACTTGTGACTGGCCTGCCGTGTCCTCCAGGAGTAGCTGGGATTACAGGCCTGTGCCTCCAACCCCAGCTGGTCCCAGCGTGCACCGGTTCCCTTGCTCATTCCTGCCCCTGCCCCAGCTGCTCGTGGGTGGGAAGCCCTTAGGACTCAGCTTTTCAACACAAACTGGATGTGCTTGTTTTGTTTAAGTCTCTGTTTAAATCTTGAGCAGGAAAACCACAAAAGCGCTTTCTCCTCTAGTCTTTACAAGCCTGTCTGGGCTTCGGATGGTTCACAAAGAACAACCATTTGTTCTGGTTTTTGTTTCCAGATCAGTTATACAGCTACAGCAGAGAACTGGCTCTGTCCTTGCATGTGTGTAAGTCACTGGAAGGTCACTTGTCCCCAGACTGTCAGCTGGGAGAATTATGTAACGGTTATGCAATACGGCTAGAAAGCAGCCGCCATCAGCCCCCTCGGGCAGAGCAACCGAGTGGAAGCGAGGCCCTGCCTTCCTCCCGTTCGCTCTCTCGAGGTGATGGGCTTGAACCCGGGCCTTGAGCATGCTGCCTAAGCGCTGCACCAGCAAGCCCAGCCCCAGCCCTGTGGTCCTTCTTACCCAAATCTGAACTTGCTCTTCCTATCCCTCTGCGGTTGCTCTGTCTTCTGACACAACCTCCTGGGAAGCGTAGCTGTCGTTGGAACCCCCTCGGACGAATGTCCCATCTTTGTGCCAGAATCCTTCATCCTTTTGAAAGTTAGTGGGGAATAGGAAAGCAATATGAGTAGGTCATATATGAGGCCGTAAAAGCCTCATTTCCAACATGGCCGCTCTTCTTGGGTGTTAGTGTCCCCTCTCTGTTTCCAGGATGATAGGCCCGTTTGGATTCACCTTGTCCTTGCCTGTTGACATCCTCTCTGGCAGGCTGGGGTGAAGCCGTTGCTGATCGCCGCCTCGTCCCAGGACCACCATCCTGAGGACTCTAGGCTTTAGCGCCTGCTCAGCTGGCTTCAGGCGTAGGCTGTAATGTGCGCGTGTGAAAATCCTCACCACCTGCCGTAGCAGTGGGCAGGGAGTATGCCGTCATACCCTTTCCTCGGTTTCCTCATTGTCCCCCGGCCTGCTTTGTTCCTTGGCCAGGAGCCTTTGACTGTCTTGCGACGCCTTCCCACACTTCCTCCTGGCCTAGAAGGCACAACTTTATTCCAGGACAATCACATTACATGACTTGTTCCTCCCGTTCTTTCCTTAGAAGCGGACAAGCCCATTGAGATAATTTAGTTTAATATGTGTTAGAATTCTGTGGGAGGAGCTGGAGAGGTGGCTCAGCAGCTCAGAGCGCTTGCTGCTCTTCCAGAGGACCTACCCGAGGCGGCGATCAGCAAGGGCTTCACCCCAGCACACACGTTAGGCAGCTCACAGTCCCATGTAACTCTAGCTCTAGGGGATCCAGCACCCTCTTGGCCGCCACAGGTACCTGCATGCAGCTGCATGCACAAACGCATGCACACTCATGCATACACACACATACAAAATAATAAAAATGTTTTTTAAAACAACAAAAATGTTCTATGACACTTTTGCAATCCAGGGTCATGGTCCTGAGAGACCAATTTGGAAATGTATGTTATTGTGGGTGTTTTGTGGGGGAATTCAGAGGCTGGATTATCACTCTCTAGTGAAGCACAAAAGAATCCTGGCTCACAGTGCCTAATATAGTCCAATGAGCAGGTAACTGGTTTTCTTGGTAACTTCTACATCTTGCAACCTCTTCCCAGAAGGAAGGTATGCATTAGACCAGGTGCCAGGTAGGAAGGCTCTGTAACAAGCCTGCTTCAGACCAGTGTAAAATCACTGTCTTGGTTAAATCTCTGTATTGGTCCTGAAGGCCTGGCATATTGTATTTTGGCTGAATGGACAAAGGTCCCCCTGGGACCTTATCAAAATGCAAATTTTCCCTAGCCCCTGGGGCAAGGCCTGAGGCTCCCTTTTCTCCTGGGCCTGGTTCAGAATGAAGGTGAGCTTGTTCCTCCAAGCTGGCTTCTCTTATTCAGAGGTGGTACACCTAGGCCCTCCAGAGCACTGGCCTTGCTGTATGCACACATGTGGATGTTCTGGTGGTTTTAGATTTATCTATTTTTATGTTTTGAGTGTTTTGCTTGCATCTATGTGTGTGTGCTGTGTACATGCAGGAGCCTGTGGAGGCCAGGAAAGGGCATTAGGTCCCCTGGAATTGAAATTACAGATCAGATGGTTGTGAACTGCTATGAGGATGCTGGGAACTGAACCCTGGTACTCTCCAAGAGCAACAAATGCTTTTTTGCGTTTTTTTTTTTTGTTTGTTTGTTTTGTTTTTTTAAGACAGGGTTTTTCTGTGTAGCCTTGGCTGTCCTGGAACTTACTCTGTAGATCAGGCTGTGCTAGAACAATCCACCTGCTCCTGCCTCTGCCTGTGCTGGAAATGAAAGCATGTATCACCACCAGCGGACCGCCTGGCCACGTGGCCACAAGTGCTCATAACTGTTGAACCATCTCACCAGCCAGGCAGATGTTCGTGAAGGAAGGGCTGGCTAGCACTGGCTGCTCATCTGGGCTTCTGTGTGATACAAGGTGGCTTCTCAGGCCTTGGTTTCTAGTGATGTCACAACAATCACTGCCGAATGTCCCAAGACCTACAGTTTGCTAAATAAAACCGAAATCTTGTTTTATTAACAATAAAACCTCTTCACAATCCAGAAAACCGTTCCACAAAGGTCACAGAGGACAGTCTTTTTATTTTTAATTAATTAATTATTTGTTTGTTTATTAAAATAATTTAAATTTATTTTATGTGCACTGGTGTGAAGGTGTCAGATCCCCTGGAACTGGAGTTACAGACAGTTGTGAGCTGCCATGTGGGTGCTGGGAATTGAGCCCAGGTTCTCTGGAAGAACAGTCAGTGCTCTTTAACCACTGAGCCATCTCCCCAGTCTCGAGGAGAGTGTTTTTGAGGCATAAGCCAAAGCCGCAAGGTGCACCATGGGCGGCTGCTGGTAGAATGGGGCAGTCTCCCTCTCCTGTGGCTGTCCGGCGGATGTGAGCCCCAGCAGACCACAGAAGCCACAGTGTGGCCTGGCCAGTGGACATGCCATTCAATACGTGGAGACACATGGCCACTGAAGGAAGCAATCTCCTGGCTGGTGGCACTTGTGAGGGGGCTCCAGGGTTCTGGGGGATACCTCAGAGAGGGGAGTCTGGAAGAGGCCCCCGTCAGCACTGAAGAGTTTACACTCCCGTGGAGAATGCAGAGACCTTAGGGACAGACAAGAGAGGGAGGGGCTTCCCTTTTTGTTCAACAAGGAGAACTATCTTCAATGTTTTATTTCTTTACCCTCACAGGACAGCCAATTTGTTAGCTTCCGTCTGGACAGTTCTAGAAGATGTTATATCTACAGCTCTGTCCCCAAAACTCTCCCAGCTGCTTTTCATTCTGTGCACTCTGAGACCTTGAACCAGAGACAGCCTACATCATCCCAAGCCACAGCGGGCGGTCCTGCCGGATGTGATGTGACGTCTGTCTGGCCAGACTAAGTGGCTTCTCATGAGAAGTACAGTCCTGTCCCCACCTGACACTTCTGGCGCAGGCAAGATTATAGATATACTTAGCCGTGTCCTGGTAGGAAGGGGGGCAGCTCTCATGGCCTCTGTAAGTTGCTATTTACCAAAAGGGTAGAGAAACCCGAGGCCCAGGTGACTGTGGTCCACCTTGGAGTAGTTCTGGGGGCAGTACCAATCTCTGTGTGTTATTTTCACTAAACACAAAAGGCTCTGCATCTTCTTTTAAGTTCAAATCTTAGTTTTACTGTAGTTCTGGGTGGGGAGACCCTGCAATACCATGTCTCAATCTCTATTTCCATTTTTGTGACGTGGATTCCACAGCTCCTTGGCAGTCATCTCAGAAGGGGCACGGCATAAAGCGTGAAGGATCCTTACTGGAGGGAGGGAATGCCAGGAAAGCAAAAGCAGGGTGTGTGTGTGGGGGGGTCGCGTCACTCAGTAGAAGAGCGGGTGCTTGCTCAGAATTCACAAGGCCCTGTGTTCCATCCCTGTCACACACACACACACACAGAGAGAGAGAACACACAGAGACAGAGACAGAGAGAGACAGAGAGAGCTATAGACTTTCCACTAGTCCAATAAAACCAGGCAAGAAGAAGGCATGATCAGGAGTTCAAAGTCATCTCCCTTCACCTAGAAAGTTCCGGGCGATTTGGCAACAGGAGACCTTATCTCAATACAAAACAGAAACAGAAAGTGTTTTCTTCCAGAAAGAAGTGGCAGTCACTCCCTGACTTACCTAGGAAATTATGAGAAAGGGTACAGGGTTCAGAGGATGGAGAGAGAAGGAGCTGGAGGCCTGGAAGGTTCAGTGAGGCAGGGACAGCCAGTGGAGGGGGCAGGGACAGCCAGTGGAGGGGGCAGGGACAGCCAGTGGAGGGGGCAGGGACAGCCAGTGGGGGAGGGGGCAGGGACAGCCAGTGGAGGGGCAGCCAGTGGGGGAGGGGGGGCAGGGACAGCCAGTGGGGGGAGGGGGCAGGGACAGCCAGTGGGGGGAGGGGGCAGGGACAGCCAGTGGAGGGGCAGGGCAGCAGTGGAGGGGGCAGGGACAGCCAGTGGAGGGGAGGGGGCAGGGACAGCCAGTGGGGGAGGGGGCAGGGACAGCCAGTGGGGGGGGCAGGGACAGCCAGTGGGGGGACAGGGACAGCCAGTGGGGGGAGGGGGCAGGGACAGCCAGTGGGGGGGGGGGGCAGGGACAGCCAGTGGAGGGGAGGGGGCAGGGACAGCCAGTGGAGAGGAGTAGGGCTTTCAGTAATAAAAAGGTAAAAAGTATGTTTTAGGGGAAATATTTTGAGACCCTCATTCAGATTTAGAATTAAAGGTACAGGGCGCGCAGTAGAACCATGACTAAATACTGCATGAGGCAGCCTATGTTTAAAAAGTTTAGCTGAGGGTTCCTGTGTAATTATGGCTGCCCCTGTGTTTCATCTGGCCTCCCTAGCTCTGAAGACAAAAGAGATTCTCAAGATGTCTGAGGGAATGTGCCTTGGCCACTAACAGCGCCCAGAACTGGCAAAGTTAGTTTCTTATCTACAACTGAATTCCAGGAAGCCCTTGTATTAGATTCCCTATCCCTGTGACCAAACACTGACAAGCAGCAGCTTAGGGGCTGACATCTCAGTGGCTAAGAATGCCTGCTGCTCTGGGAAACATGAATTCAATCCCTGGCACCAATGCCAAGTGGCTACAACCACGCCAGTTCCAGAGGGTGTCACAGTCTCTCTCTGTCTCTCTGTCTCTGTCTCTGTCTCTCTCTGTCTCTCTCTGTCTCTCTCTGTCTCTCTCTGTCTCTCTCTCACACACACACACACACACACACACACACACACACACATACCTTTATTTTAAAGAATTTTGAAGAAGGGAGGGTTTATTTGGGCTCACAATCTGAGGTTTAATCATGCACCTGGTCATGTGGATCCCCAGTGAAGATTCAAAGGATGAGCATGGGTGCTCAGCTTGATTTCTCCTTTTGGTCATTCAGGGTGGTTCTTCCCTGCTGAGTCAGACTTCTCTAGAAAGTTCCTCATAGACACAACCACAAGTGTGTCTCCTGGGTGGGTCCAGATCCAACCAATGGCCACAAAGTCTAGCCCTCCACCCTTTCTGAGCTCACAGGGACAGTTCTAGTGGAGTCAGGTTTGAAAGAGACTCACCCCTATCACCAAGAGGCCCTTTGTATTTATTTGTTTGCTTATGACTCTCCTCCATGTTCCCATTCTTGGTCTCAGTGATTTATAGAACTGCTTGTCCCCACCCATCACAGCGAGCGAAGTATTTACCCACGAAACGTGTGTGGGGTGTCTCTTCTCCCCCAGACCCTGAATTTGAGCCGGCTGTGGAGGCCCACAAAGGTTTCCTAGTGAGATCTGAGCCTGCTTTACCCAACAGAAGTGCATTAGAGGATTGCTTTACCACGCACATGGTTACTAGGTGTTTGGAAGGGTCTGTACTTGGGTGTGTGGGGTGCTTTGATCTAGCAAGGGGAGGTCTTTTGCCCTGCCCTTTGGCATTCCTTTAAAAGGCCCTTTAGAAGAGACAGAAGGGGCTGGTGGATAAGGACCCAGGCCCTCCCAAGGCTATCCTGTGTTTCTATCTATTGCTCTCCCCTGTGTCCTTCTATCTAAATATTTTTCACTTCTCCCTCCTCAAGAGTACCCTGGGATAAAAGTGGGAGCAGGTCTCCCACAGATGGCACCATGAACAGGGTCCAGGGACTTGGTGAAAGGGGGGTTGAGGGCCCTGTGGGAAGTTTGGGCATGTCTGATTATGTAAATTAAGATGGGGTTATTCTATTTTTGGGAGGAAAGTTAGGCAGTAGAATGCCAAAGTTGAAAAGCAAAGCTGCAGCGTGTCTCTCTTTCTATCTAGGTTTCTTTCTTTCTCTCTCTTAATTTTTATCTATAAAAATTAAAGAAAAAAATTAAAGGTAGAACATAGAAGTATTGGGTTAGGAATATAGTTTAAGAAAAAAAATTAGGATAAGATAAGCAACAAGATGGAGAAACTATGTCTTTGATTTTCAAACTATGGGCTATGAATGCAAAATCCTGGGGAAGAATCAGAAAACTCTATCAAAGATGAAAGAAAATGGGCAGAAAAAGATTCTTGTGGAAGCTTTTGGCCTGTGAACAGCTTAAATCTGAGTCCTGAGTGGCAGAGGAAAGAATTTTCCCTGAGGTAGTTGTAGGTGAAATAAAAATTTTCACTCTGCTGACATTGTTACTGTATGAAAACATCATACCATCAGAATTAGTCTCTGTTTGGCCATGAAGTCAAAAGTTTAGAGAACAGAAGTTTTGGGGGAAACTTAATAATCTTTCTCTCAAAAACTGAAAACTTTCTTGGGAAAAACTTATAATATCTCTCTCTAAAAAACTAAAAGCTTTTCAGACCTTTTCTTTCTCAGATTTTTTTCTCTTTCTGTAAGGTAAAAATTAGATTGACCTGAAAATAACACCGGTATGGGAAAAATCACTTATAACTGCTCTAGAAAAAAACAAAAAAAGTCTTGGAATATGGCAAATCCTCTTTGTTAGTCCTGTCTCTCCTTCAAGCCAGTGTTAGAAAAACAGCAGCCAGAATCCCCTGTGGCTGGAGCCTAGCCATAGATGCTCAGGAGAGCCAAGCAAGGGCAGCCTCCTCCCCAAAGTATGGAGCCGCATGGGACCTGGAGAGAAGCTGCTGGTGTGGAGGAAACAGTGAAGCTGAGCCTTGGCTGCAGCATCAGGGACTCTGTATCTGGGGGAGAAGATAAGCCAGGAAAAGACAAAGATCTATCAGGAAGGGAATCTCTCTGAAAGGGCTGAAAAAAAAAACTTTTATTTCAACTACTTTCTGTAGCAGGAATCTTCAAAGTTCTTATTAATAAAATCAAACCTGAGCCAGTTATTGGGGTGAATGCTGGAAGATCAGAGAACTGGAACAAGCCACAGCTACCTCACCTCGCCGGATCCTCAGCTGGTCTTGTTTCCTCAGACTGCAGGCCTCTGAGTCCTCATCCAGAATGGGTCTCAGCTGAATTGCTGCTCAAAAGCCTGAATGCTTAACCAGCCAAATGCTTAACCAGCCAAATGCTTCTAATTTCTGGTCCTCACGCCTTATATACCTTTCTGCTTTCTACCACCACTCCCTGGGATTAAAGGCTCGCTTTTTGGGATTAAAGGCGAGATGAGTCACCATGCCTGTCTGTATCCTTGAACACATGGATTTCTGCCTCTGGAATGCTAGGATTAAAGGCGTGTGCTACCACTGCCTATCCTTTATGTTTAATATTGTGGCTGTTCTGTCTCTGACCCCAGATAAGTTTATTAGCATGCACAATATTTGGGGGAATACAATACCACAACTTTCATTTTCCTTTACTGACCCTGAAAGGCAGGGGAGCAAGTCCTGAGGGGTTTTTGCTTCTGGTACCAAAGCACCTGTCTGAATGCACAGCCTACTCCAGGAAAAGTGTCAGGTGAAGTGTTAGGAATACTCCTGTCAATGCCAGCTCAGGGAAAACAGAAATCTCTCATGGTAAAAGAGCAAAATCTTGCCAGGCGGTGGTGGCACACGCCTTTAATCCCAGCACTCGGGAGGCAGAGCCAGGCAGATCTTTGTGAGTTTAAGGCCAGCCTGGGCTACAGAGTGAGTTCCAGGAATGGTGCAAAGCTACACAGAGAAACCCTGTCTCAAAAAACAAACAAACAAACAAACAAAAAAGTAAAATATTGACTCAAAAACCTCCTGTAGTAAAAGCCAAAGCACAAATACAGACCGTGTGAATGGAAGTTTTCTCCCAGATCCAGAAGGCAGTCCTGGAAATGTAGCATATAGTGTAACAGCATGATGACATAGAGAAAGACAGTATGGGAAAACGTAGTTTTTCAGCTCAAAATGGCAGTACTGCCCTAAAACTCTAATTTTTTCAGCTCAAAATGCCATTTCTTTTCAAAGCGATGTTAGAAAGCTTAGCCTTACCTCCTGAGAAGTAGAAACAGGTGAACAGCTTGCCTCTCAGGAGATAATTAAAATGCTAATACTGTTTGTCAACAAGCTACTTTTAAGCCTTTTAGAAAACAAGGGAAATTGGTCCTTACACCAGGAAATTGCTTACAGGATTGAGTTGTGCTTAAGATACAAGAGGGAATCATTGACATCATTAAAGAACTCATGGTAATCTTAAAAAGCAGCTTTAAAAAATTAAGAAGAGGGAGTTTTCAAGTTTAGATGAATTAGGCTCTGACATCAAACTCTCAAGCAAACTTTCAGAATGATAACAAAGCTGACTACAAACTCTAAACTTTAGAAATGATTTGCATACTTTCTGTCTTATTAACAGTTCAGTTAAGAAACCTCTTCTAGTTGTTGGCTCATAGAGTTTGCTTTTGAATATAAATTAGTTCTGTTAAGAGATTCTTTCTAGGGCCGGGCGTTGGTGGCGCACGCCTTTAATCCCAGCACTCGGGAGGCAGAGCCAGGCGGATCTCTGTGAGTTCGAGGCCAGCCTGGGCTACCAAGTGAGCTCCAGGAAAGGCGCAAAGCTACACAGAGAAACCCTGTCTCGAAAAACCAAAAAAAAAAAAAAAAAAAAAAAGAGATTCTTTCTAAATAAAAAAAAGATTTTAAGATTAAAAAAATTAAAAAAAGACTTTAAGATAAAGAGATTCTATCTAGATGTTTGCTAATAGAGTTCCTTCTTGAATATTGGTTTGGTAAATAGTTTTTCTAAGAAATCTCTTCTAGATATGTGCTAAAGTCTATAAAATAAGCTGGGCAGTGATGGCACACACCTTTAATCCCAGCACTCCAGAGATAGAGCCAGGTGGATCTCTGTGAGTTCGAGGCCAGCCTGGTCTACAGAGTGAGTTCCAAGATAGGCACCAAAACTACACAGAGAAACTCTTGTCTCAAAAACAAAAAACAAAAAACAAAAACCCTAAGTAAAGTCTATAAAATAGTCCCATCGAGTTTCCTTTTGAATATAAGTTTGTAAAAAGCATAAATAAGTATATGTTGAATGTGGGTTTGTGTAGGGTATAAATGTTGAATATAAGTCTGTGAAAAGTGTAAATGTTAAATGTGAGTTCATACTAGAATTGTTTTTATTATTCCATCAATATCTGTTGAGACAAATTAGGTAACATTAATTTTTAAAGGAATATGTTTTATCTTCAGATATATTTAAACACTTTTTTTAAAATTACTTGATTTTGCATTTTTTTTTTAACGATTTATTTATTATGTATACAGCATATGTGACTGCAGACCAGAAGAGGGCACTAGATCTCATTACAGATGGTTGGGAGCCACCATGTGGTTGCTGGAAATTGAACTCAGGACCTCTGGAAAAACAGTCAGTGCTCTTAACCTCTGAGCCATCTCTCCAGCCCTATTTAAACACTTTTTATGATAGCCCAAAATATAATTAAAGAAGGTGTCATAATTAGGGAAGCTTTTCTGTCTTCTTCCTAAAAGTTTCCACTCTTCTGTTTCTGTTTAGAAAGGGGTAGGCCTCCCACAAAGGAATAAGCCTCCCACAATCCAGTTAGTTTGTAAAAGTGTCTTTATAATTAGCATGGGTTTTTGTTTACTTGAGTGGATACTTTGAAATGACCGTTTTCTCTTGGGAATCAAAATAGTCTCTTGAAAGCTGGAGAGATGGCTCAGTGGTTAAGAGCACTGTCTGCTCTTCCAGAGGTCCTGAGTTCAATTCCCAGCAACCACATAGTGGCTCACAACCATCCATAATTCGACCTGGTGACCTCTTCTGGCCTGTAAGCATAAATGTAGACAGAACACTGTATACATAATAAATAAATAAATGAATAAATAATTTTTTTTTAAAAAACAAAAACAAAAACAAAATAGTCTCTTGAAAGTTTTACCAAACATCTGTTAGGAGAGTTTTGATCCAGGAAAAGGGCTTGGTGTAGCTGAGACTGCTGTAATCATCTTAGACCTATTCCACAAAGGACACTCCTTTACTGGGAGGTGTGGCAGCTATGGAGATTGTTGTGGATATTTGCAAGCTCAGTAGGGACCTGGGCCAGAGCTGAGTTAGGTTCTGTACCCTCTCCTGCCAGAGGCTGGTAGTCAAAGATGGGCAACTTTCCTCTTGATAGCTTCCAACCTAAGCCAGAGTATGCTTCATAGAAAGTGTTAATGGAAAGTGTATCTCCATGACAGGTAAGGAAGATCAATCAAGGAGGACAACCTATACAGGCACAGTCTATCTGAAGGGCCTGGGGGGCCCTTTTTTATATCAAGAAGGGGGAATTGTGGAGGCCCACAAAAGTTCCTAGTGAAATCTGAGCTTGCTTTACCCAGCAGAGCTGCATTAGAGGATTGCTTGACCACGTGCGTGGTTACCTATGGTGGTATTTTATTTGTACTGAAATGTGATTTTCATTGTATGTTAATAAATAAAGTTGCCCGGGGTCAGAGCTATTAGAGCCATAGAAAGAGCATGGCGGTGGTGGCACACGCCTTTAATTCCATAGATCTCTGTGTGTTCAGGGATACAGCCAGCATTGGAGACATACGCCTTTAAGACCTGGAGGGCTGTACTTACAGGCAGTGACGAGGCAGTCATGTGTTTGGGTTTACAACCAATGAGAAGGCAGAACAGAAAGACTATATTAAAGACAAATACACAGGAAGTAGCTCTCTTTCGGAGAGGTAGGAGCACCGCAGGAGCAAGGGTAAGATTTTAGCTCTGAGCTCTGACCTCTTGGCTTTCTCTTTTACATTGGTTCTGTGTTTCTTATTTAATAAGACAACTGGTTACATCTACAGTTACCAGGTGTTTGGAAGGGTCTGCACTTGGGTGTGTGGTATGCTTTGATCTAGCAAGGGGAGGTCTTTTGCCCTGCCCTTTGGCATTCCTTTAAAAGGCCCTTTAGAAGAGACAGAAGGGGCTGGTGGATAAGGACCCAGGCCCTCCTGAGCTATCCTGTGTTTCTATCTATTTCTCTCTCCTGTATCCTTCTATCTAAATATTTTTCACTTCTCCCTCCTCAAGAGTATCCTGGGATAAAAGTAGGAGTGGGTCTCCCACACCCAGCCTCTAAGAGTGCCAGCACACGGACTCTCTGGAGGCTATTAGAAGAATGAGACATCCCCCCATACCGTATCCCCCACCCCTCACCCTGGCTGGCCCTCCAACCTGCCACCCATCTCTTCAGGCTCTTCCCCACCCTGGTCCTTTCCAGTTCTTCTCACTCTCTTCATCAAGAAGTTTCTTTCTAGGCTGAGCATAGTGGCCTCCACCTTTAGTCTTCCTGTATGCCTCAGGTTGGAGGCCAGCCCAGCTACATTTGACCCTGTCTCAAAAGAATAACCAGGTGGGGGATATTGAAGACGGCTCAGTGACCAGTCACCAAGCTGAGGACCTGAGTTTGACTCCTGGGATCCACACAGTAGAAGAGACCAACTCCTGCAAGTTGCCCTCTGATCCCTGCACGTGTGTTGTGGCATTCATGAGCCTGCTCTTGCTTGTATATACACATACATATAAAATAAATGATATTTTTTTCACTTCCTTTCTGCCTAAACCCAGAGGCACCAACCCTAGGATTTAAAATAATAACTTATTTAACTTTATTTTATGTGCATTGGTGTGAAGGTGTCAGATCCCCTGACACCGGAGTTATAGACAGTTGTGAAGTACCATGTGGGTTCTGGGGATTTAACCTGGTCTCCTCTTGAAGACAGCCAGTGCTCTCAATCACCGAGCCATCTCTCCAGCCCCCAACCCTGGGATTTTCATCCTTTGGGGTGGGGAGGCATCATGGGTGCTGGGGACAGAATCTAGGGCCTCGCACATCCTAGGCAAGCATCCTGCCTGAGCCATGCCCCGACCTTGTTTGTTTCCTGCCATGAAGGCAAAGGGGCCTAATTCTATTGTGTGGTGGTCCCACACGGGGGCCAAGCAGCCTGCAGCTAGGTTCTGAGACTCCAATAGCTCTGAAGGACAGGCCAGGGTCTGAGCTGGAATGAGCCCAAAGGCCATGGCAACCTGGAGAAGCAGAGCGGCTTTTCTCTGTGAAGGTCAAATCAGGAACTTCCTGGTCCTGAGCTCAGGCTGGACTCAGCTCTTAGTCCTCAGTTGTCTCACAGTCAGATAACAAGTTATCTTTGGCCTGGGGCAGAACACAAAGTTGAGACAGACCAATGGTGTTTCACTTGCCAGAAGGAAACCAGTCTTGTGACAGCCAGAGCTGGGACCTCATCCAGAGCTCTCTCTCTCTCTCTCTCTCTCTCTCTCTCTCTCTCTCTCTCTCTCTCTCTCTCTCTCTCTCTCTCTCTCCCTCCCTCCCTCCCTCCCTCCCTCCTGATGAGTCCTCCGTACCCAGCGCAGGGCCTGAGCGTATACCACAGTATTTATGAATGAAAAGTGAATAGTGGCCTGTAACCTTGGGCAGTCCCTGGCCATGGATGAATCCATTCTCCTAACTCAGGATTCAAGTCGGGAATGTTGGCAAACTCTTTGGTATCTATTAGGCCTATACTAAACTATGCCGGGCTGGCAGCCTGGTTCAGTTGGTAGAGTATTTGCCTAGTAAGCACAGAGCCCTGATACAGTGCCCAGCCCAATAAATAAATACATTACACTCTCTATTCTCTTTCTGTTACCTAATATTTCTCATTCTCCCAGATTTTATAAAACTTTTAGATTAATCATCATTTCATAAAAGGATGTTGGGTCCTTTGTTGAGAGAAAAAATAGTTTTCTTCTATACAATATGCTTCTACATGCTCACTATGGAGCCCTGGCTGTCCAGGAACTCTATGCAGACCAGGCTGGCTGTGAACTCACAGAAATTCTCCTGCCTCCCAAGTGTGCACCACCACACCAGGCTTCTGCCCTCGTCTTCAGTTATCAGTACACTGACAGAAAGCATAGACTAGCAAGAGAAAAGAACGTCGGTTTTAACGACTATTAAGTATACAGGCGCTCCCAGAAAATTTACCTTGAAGTGATCAGAATCTAGGGCTTGCAGACCGCCAGAGGAAGGGAGAGGCTTTTAGCTGAAAATGGGAGGTATCTCTGCAGAAAGTCTCTTTAGGTGAATTGCTACATTTATTTCCCAATTTTTATTTTTTATTACTTGTGCGTGTGCGCGCGCGCGCGCACGTGCGTGCGCGTGTGTGTGTGTGCGCACACACGTGCGCGTGGGTGTGTGTGCGCGTGGGGGTGTGTGTGTGTGTGCGCATGTGCGTGTTATGTGTATGTGTGTGTGTGTGTGTGTGTGTGTATGTGTATGTGTGTGTGTGTGTGTGTGTGTGTGTGTGTGTGTGTGTGTGTGTGTGTGTGTGTACAGGCTCATGTATACCACTGTGAACCCATTCTCTCTTGCCACCTTGGGATCCGGGATTGAACTCAAGTTGTTCAGTCTCAAACCCTGGACAAACGGCTGATGTGCCTATTTCACACATCAAAGCAGACCTGGCCTCGGGTTCTCCCAACAGATAGTCAGTCCCTAACTGTTACAGGGTGTGTACCCTGAACTCTCCAGCCCTGGGGCTAGGCTGCCCTTCCCCCCGAGGCTCTTCCCTCTATAATCCAGACATTTTGGTTCTCTACCTGTTTTGTACTTTGCCCTCCTGGCTGCTGCCCCTGGCTCCCCTCTCTTCCTTCTCCTTCCCCTCCCCCTCTCCCCACATGGCCCAGCTCAGTCTGGTCATGTCCACTCTGGACTCTCACAGATGTCTCTGTCTTGTCTATGCTCTCCCTTTTATCTACAATAAACTTGCTCCTCCATCATACCCAGGAGCAGCAGCATCCTTTCCTTTCTGTTTCTTTTTCTCATTCAGCTGTCAGGCTTGGGTGGCAAACCCTCTGCCCACTGAGCCTCTCACCTGACCTGTTTAGATGATTTCTTACCCTCTAGTGATAACTAACAGGAACTGAGGAAACTGCACCCCAATTGTAAAACTCCAGAAGGGCGCTTAAGAGAAGTGAACTCTTCTGCAAACTATGAGGCCCAAGCAGCTTAGCCACACAGCTGCCATGACAGGCTTAATAAAAACCAGCTAAAAAGTAGGCCTGACTTTCAGTTTACCGGCAGACAGTACTGGGTAGTTCCAGGAAAAAGCCATAAGCTGATACCACTCAGGGATGGGCCAGCATCTAAGGGGGGGGGCTGTACCTGACATTCCAAACATTGCAACTGTTAGATAAGATCACCAGATGTCCCTGGGCCCAGGATGAACCCTATTCCCATTTCATCAAGACATCCCTAGACAAATGTCAGCTAATCAGGGTCCTGAACCCTAGAAATGCCCTCACTCCAACCCTCTGCTATAATAAAAACCCTACCTGACCTGTGCTGTGGATATTGCTCTATATAAATAAAACACTGATGGCCAGTGACCAGGCAGGAAGTAGGTTGCTAGGCAGGAAGTAGGTGGGACAAGGAGAGAGGAGAATTCTGGGAAGCAGAAGGCTGAGGGGGGAGACACTGCAGCCACCGCCAGGAGAAGCAGCATGTAAAGACGCCGGTAAGCCACCAGCCACGTGGCAAGGTATAGATTTATAAAAATGGGTTAATTTAAGATAAAAGAACAGCTAGCAAGAAGCCTGCCATGGCCATACAGTTTATAAGTGATATAAGCATCTGAGTGATTATTTTATAAGTGGATTGTGGGACTGCGGGGCTTGGGGAACCTGGAGAGAAGCCCTCCAGCAACAGACCTGGGCTCAGCACTCTGCTATGCTGGACACACGGAGGGTCCAAGCTCAAGCTTCAATAAAGGCTCTTTGCTTTTGCATACAGATTTGGTCTCCATGGCGGTCTTTGGGGGTCCCTGCAATCTGGGCATAACACAAATAAGGGAGGGAATAAAGGAGCCCTTCGTGTGCCTTTGAAAAATACATATGTAATTTTGTTAGAAATCAAGAGAAGCACCTCTACTTCTGTTCCAAGGAAGGAAGGGGAGGTTAAGATCCAGAGTTGAGAGATACCAAGCTGCAGTCCTGCCAATCACCTTCCTGCTGCGCCCTAACCCCTGTGGTAGTTTGATTGTAACTGACCCCCATAAGCTCACACGGAGTGGCGCTGTTAGGAGGCCTGGCCTGGTTGTAGTAGGTCTGACCTATTTGGAGGAGGTTTTACATAACAAGATGTAAAACTCTCAGCTCTTCACATGCCTGCCTGTGTGCCACCACATTTCCCACCATGATGATAACAGACTGAACCACTGAACTGTAAACCACCCAATTAAATGTTTTTCTTTATAAGAGTTGCCGCGGTCATAGTGTCTCTTCATAGCAACAGAAACCCTAAGACACTTCTGGTACCAACTTATGTCTTAGTTGCTGTAAAAAGACACCGTGACCTTGGCAACTCTTATACAGGAAAACATTTAGTTGGGGTGGCTCACTTATAGTCCAGAGGTTTAGTCTATTATTGTTATGGCAGAAGCAAGGCAGCATGCAGGATGTAGGCAGGTGTCTTTTTTTTCCTCTGAGACAGGATTTCTCTGTGTAACAGTCCTAGCTGTCCTGGAACTCGCTTTGTAAACCAGGCTGACCTTGAACTCACAAAGATCCACCTGCCTCTGCCTCCCAAGTGCTGGGATTGAAAGTGTGCACCCCCCACACCCGGCTTAGGCAGACAACAGGTAGTGAACTGAGACACTGGGTGTGGCTTGAGCATATATGAGACCTCAAAGCCCACCCCCCACAGTGACACACTTCCTCCAACAAGGCCACACCTACTCCACCCAAGCCATACTTCCTAATAGTGCCACTCCCTATGAGCTTAGAGGGGCCCATTACATTCAAACTACCATAGCCATACTCCATCCTCTGGTGAACACTCTGGTCCTGCCCTATCTGGCCCACAGTTTTATTCTGCGTACATGAGCAGTTAATGTGTGTCTCGCTTGAGAAAGCTCACACAATCTCCTGAGGCATATGATCTCCCTCAGAGTCCTAATGCTGGAGGAAACCAGCTGACAGGTGGAGAGCGCTATTGACTTTAGGGTCAGGACAAAGAGTCTTGTTTCCTCAGGCACCTGCTGCTGCCCATTGGGAGGGGACAAAGCTCCGGGTGGGTTGGAGTACTCAGCCCTGGCCAGCTTTCCTGAGCTCCGCCTTTCTTTCAGCTGCTCCTAGTGTGCTGAGGATGCAGGGCCAGGGCCAGACACTTAGCAATTCGCCCAGCTACCTCGTGATTGACTTGTAGGTCATGCCTGACTCTCATGGCTAAAACGAAGAGTCTCGATTTTTAACTGAATTTATTTGTTTGGTTTTGTTTTTTGAGATAACGTCTTACTTTATATCTCTGGCTGGCCTGGAACTTGTTATATAGACCAGGCTGGCCTCTAATTCATGGAGATCTGTCTGCCTTTGCCTCTGGTACTGTGTTAAAGGGATGCATCGCCACCCAGTATATTTGCATGATTTTAAATGAAAAAGTGTACAAAGACACAGACACATGCACCACACACAAACACACATAGACCTACATGGAAACTAAACACCTCACCCCATATCCCCTACACATATACTATACACCACAACACACATGCAAACATACCACACAGTACACAATATACACTACACACATACACACACATCACAAACACACAAACATGCTACATACCACACATATGCACACACACAATTTCTTCTATAGATCCCCATTCTGCTTTTTGCTCAGTTAATGAAGTCAAGAGAGGGAGAGAGAAATATTGAAAAAACCCACACAGTGGAAAGAAACGGGACTCCGTCTGTAGACCACATCAGAACATAGGAAGGGGACAGAAGGGAGAACATTGAGAGTTGTGAGAAGGTCATGACCTTCTCACATTAGGGGGGGGCTGTCTCACAAGCCCCGGGGTTTCACTGGCTGGTCCGGGCTAGCCTGTCTTGCTGACACAGCTTTCTCTCGGGGGTTCTGTAGGGCCAATGGCACAGCACCAGCACCATCCACTGCATCTACAAAGGCCTTTGGGCCGCGGACTTCACCGGCTGGCTGCATCGTGCTCTCTGAGTGTGGCTATGTGGGCTTGACATTTGTACTGTGGTTTATAGCTGCCAGTTCTGTCACCCCCAGATGCACACCTCCATCCACATTCAGCAGTCGTTTTCCAGCCTAGCTGATAAGTAGCAACTGAACATGTTCTCTTTTTTTTGAGATAGGATCTGGTTAGACTAGTCCAAGCTGGCCATCAACACTTGATCCTCCTGCCTCAGCCTCCTAGTACTGGGATTACAGGCATACACCATCACACTCTTTAACTAAATCCATTCAATGAAGTCTCTGTGTTGCTGAGCAGGTCCACTCTCCTCAGCCAGTGTCCTGTGGTTTGTATTAGAGCATGTCACCACAACCTAAGGCAGGCACCTGGGAGGCCTTTGGCAAAGAAGCTTGGGCCAAGAGGCCTCCTTTAGTCTGGTGGGAGGTACCCTGATCCCAGGTGCTCCCAGGTCCTTCCCTCTAATGTATAAAAAAAAAAGAGAAAGAGAGACACCGTTGTATAGACACATGACATTTCATATCCCTAATGATCTCTCATTTCAGTGGTTATTAGCCAGATGTGGTGACTCACACCTGTAATATCAGCACTCAAGAGGCTGAGGCAGGAGGATTGCCACAGGCTTGAGACCAACCTGGACTACGTAGAAAGACACCATTATCTTTAAGAAAAATGGTTTTTTGTTGTTTTTCGAGAAAGAGTCTCTGTGTAGCCTTGGCTGTCCTGGAACTCTGTAGACCAGACTGGCCTCGAACTCAGAGATCTGCCTGCCTCTGCCTCCCAAGTGCTGGGATTAAAGGTGTGTGCCACTACCATCTGGCTATAAAAAGTTATTTATTGCTGTTGTGCATGTGCCGGAACACGAATGTGGCAGAGGTCAGAGGACACTCCGTGGAGTCAGTTCTCTCCTTCTTTCTTTATGTGGATCCCCAAGATCAAACTCAGGTTGTCATGCCTGTGTGACAAGCCACACAGCCATCTTGCTGGCTCCTGCAGTTACCACTTTTATTAGGGGAGATCTGAGGGGTGTGTGGAATTGTCTGGGGAAGCCAGGCTTACTCTCAAAAGACCAAAATGCTCAGTGCTCTCCTGGGAAAGATCTTTCTTTTGTGTTAAAAACGGTCTAGGTAGCCCTGGCTGGCCCGGAACTTGCTATGCAGTTAGGATGACCTTGAATTCCTGATCTTCCTGCCTCTCCCTCCCTAGTTCTGGGATGATAGGTGTAGACTTTGGCAAGGACGATGTCTTCAAGGTCACCGGCTCTGGTCCTGGCCCCTGTCCGTTATTGGAATCCGTGACAGCTGCTTCACAGAGCACATCTTCTCATCTTTCAGTCTGCATGTGACTTGGAGACTGACCAGCTCTTTGGGATCTTTTGCGCCCTAGGGATCCCCAGTGAAGCTGGTGTTTCCCAGCTGCCTGACTCTAGGTGGCCGGGGAAGGGGACTGGAGGAGATTGTGCCCAGTACAGAGCTAGGGGGCAAAGTGCCCTGTCTCAGAACAAAACAAAAGACGCTAATATCCTGACAGGGCTCTTTTGAGGAAGTGACATCATCATACCTCAGGATGTGTAGGCTCGAGAACATTTTCCTTGGAATAAACTGTGTCCCTGGGGCTTCTTAATGAGTCCTTTCTGCGGAGACAGCACAATGGTTGGAACCAAGCCCCTGTTTTCACTTGGTCAGGTTATCCAGGACAGAGGCGTGGCTTGTTTACTTGATTTTCGTTGAGGGACATTCTTTGTCAGCCAAGGGACACATAAGGAAGGGTTCCTATCTTAGAACGTGGGAAGACCTGAAAGGTGGCTTTTCCACAGAAGTCACTAGGCTGAATCACTGCGCTCCACTCAGAAGAGGAAATAGATTCCTGGCTGCCAGGCTACAGAGTGCCCTGTACTCGGGACTGAGATGGAGCCCAGGGCCCTCCGCCCCATTTCGAGAGCCTTGGTGGCTCAGTGGTGGCTGTTGGAAGTGGCGATGGACACTTGCCTGGGGTGATAACGACACTCCAGGAGCCAGCCAGAGGCTGTGGATGGATTTTTCCCTTTGACAGATCCATGGCTATGAGCAAAGGAAGCCTGATGCATCGTGGATGTTTAATTCTCCAAATAGCCCCAGACTAGAAGCACCAAAGATAATCAATTAAAGAAACCTGGATACGGTTGTACAATGGAAAGATGCTCTAGCTATTTTGATGAGTAAGGGGGAGGAAGGCTTCAATATGTTATACAGTTCTATTTATGGAACAACAGAATATGCTGGTCCATTTTTGTCAACTGGACATAAACTAAAGTCAAACTAGAGAAAATTTTAACTGAAAAGATACTTCAGCTGGTGGTAATGGTGCATGCCTTTAATCCCAGCAGTCAGGAGGCAGAGGCAGGTGGATCTCTGTGAGTTCGAGGCCAACCTGGTTTACAAAATGAATTCCAGGAAAACCAGGACTGTTTCACAGAGAAACCTTGTCTTGAAACCCGCCCCCCCAAAAAAAACCCTCCATCAAATTGACCTGTAGGTTGATAGGGCATTTTTTTGATTAATCATTGATATAGGAGGGTCCAGCCCACTGTGAGCAATGACATCCTTGGGCAGGTGGTCCTGGGTTCTATAAGGAAGCAGGCTGAGTAAGCCACAGGCAGCGAGGCAGTAAGCAGCACCCCTCCACGGCTTCTTTTGAGTTCCTGCCTTGGCTTCCCTCAGTGATGGACAGTGATGGGAGGCATGTAAGTCAAATAAACCCTTTCTTCCCCAAGTTGCTTTGGGTCCTGGTCTTTATCACAGGGGCAAAACCCAGAATCAGGCAAAAGTGGCCCATTCCATATGGATAGAAGTCAGAAGAGCAGTTCATTGGGTGGTGTGTGTAGAAACACACATCCCATCAGTGCACCCCACTGAACATCGATTCTAGAAGAGGAAACACGCTGTACATGCGCTAGGCGGTCCCATTTGTAAAGCCTAGGAGCGATAAACCAATGCTCTGGAGGCAGGGGTAGCAAGTTGGGGTATCACCTCAGAAACAAGACATCATGCCACAGGCCTGTCATCCCAGTGCTTAGGGGGTGAAGACAGGAGGATCTGGTGTTCAAGGTCATCCTCAGCTACCTAGTGAGTTCAAGGCCAGCCTAGGCAATAGGAGATCCTGTATCAAAGAAAAGAAACATCCTTAGACACTCTATCTTCCCTTATATCCCCACCGTAACAACTCACCATTCATTGATGGTAAATAACGTATGTATTGTCTTTCAGTTTTGGAGGCGGGAAGTCTGGGTCTCTGTGAGTCATGGTCAAGGTACAGATAGAACCGTGGGACTGGCTGGGTCCACCTCATAACCCAGGAGGGTCTCCCTCTCTTACAGTAAGTTCATAAGAACCTCAATTTTACCTGCAATCCTTTGCATTGTGCCCAGAGTCACGGGTTCCAAGGGTTAGGAAGCATCTTTGGCAGATGGTCAGTAAAAGTTACAGGAGACCAATGTTTAGGCTTCCACTCTGGACCCCAGAAGACAAGACTCAAATTCAAAATGGAGTCACTGGGGCTAAAGTCTCATGTCACCAAGTCAGAGCTAAGTTGTGTAGGGTTCAGAAGAGTGAGACACAGTAAGGTTCTCAACAGCGTGTAGGACAATGATGATCCTTCTGCTGCCCTCCCCCTTCCCCCCAGTCCTTAGAGAAAGGCCGCATGGTTAGCCGCCAGTTCTGTTTATATGGTTCTGACTCTCTGGTTGGTGTTGTTTTTGTTTGTTTTTTAAGACAGAATTTCTCTGTGTATCCCTGGCTGTCCTGGAACTTGCTCTGTAGACCAGGCTGCCTCAAACTCATGGAGATCCACCTGCCTCTGGTGGAATTAAAGGCATGTGTCACCACCACCCAGCTTCTTGTTTTTGTTTTATAAGGGAAGTAACTTTGAAGATTTACTCATTTTGTTTGGTGCATGAGTAATTTTGCCTGCATGATTTTGTGCCTGGTTCCCCATGAAGTTCAGAAAAAAAAGTGTCAGATCCCCTGGCACTGGACTTATGGATGGCTCTGAACCCCTATGTGGGTCCTGGGAACTGAACCTGGGTCTTTTACAAAAGTAGTAAGTGCTCTTAACCCCTGAGCCATCTCACCAGCCAGAGAAAGTAACTTTGAAATGATCACTTTCACAGACACTCCTTCCTAGGGCCTTGTGCATGCTAGGCATGCGTCGGACTGCTGAACTGCACCCCCGCCCTCCATTCGGTGTCTTGGTCTGCCGCCTTTGGCCTCTGTCTGTAAAGCCAATGTCCTGGGCTCAGCTCACTGGAGTATTCATTCTGCCTTTGGAGTGAAGTGCTATGGGAATTAAAACCTGCAGAGTAAAGCTGGTAGGAGCTGTTCACTTGAGCGTGGTGGCATATACCTAAAACTCCAGTACTCAGGGGGATGAGGCAGGAGGATTGCGTGAGATGGAGATCAATCTGGTCTGTAGGAGACCCTGTCTCAAAAACAAACAACCCCTCCCCTAAAGGACCCTTTGACTATTTTGTGGTGACATTTGTTCTTGGGTGGGGAATTATTCTGTAAACCACAGACAGGTATACAATAAGGATAATAATCTCTAATTGGTCATATTTTTCCCTATCTCCCTCCCCCTTTTTTATTTTCAGAAGCTTTTGAGACAAGAAAGTTGGCTCTCAGTTATCCACACTGGTGATGTCTTTCTAAAGCGTGTTGGTGTGCCTCTCTGGCAGCTAGTGGTGAGCCTGAGAAATGTGTAAGCTTAAAAAGCTCTTGAAGGGTCAGAGAAAGAACACTTACCCAGAATGCACAGGACTGTGGGCTCATCCTGGCACTTCAGAGAATAACATAAAGAATAAAAAGCCTTCAGTCTTGAACAGGTAGACCATTGCTCTCCTGAGAAACTGGTTCCAGGAATTCAGGGCCATCTTTTTATTCCCCCCAAAACTTACCTTCTGTTTCAAATCATCAACTTTAAACTATGAGATAAAATGATGATTTATGATGGAAGGTTAAAATTAGGTGAAACACACAAATTTTATTTGGGGTACAGAATATTGGTTATCTATTGATATCTTTTTTTTTCTTTTTTGATACAGGGTCTCATATAGTCAAGACTGGCCACCAGGCTGCTGAGAATGACCTCAACCTCTAGAGCATTGGATTTCCCGAACCCAAGGCAGCCTGAACCTGTAATCCCAGCATGAGGGGAAGTTCCTGGGCTTGCTGGCAGGCCACTCTACCCAAATTTGTGTGCTCCAGTTTCAGTGAGAGATCTTGGCTCAAAAGATAAGGTGGACAGTGGCAGAGGAAGAAACCAAAGCTGACCTATGGCCTTCATGTGCACAGCAAAAAGTAAAGACTGCCGTTCAGAAGAAACATCAGCAAAACTGAGTACATCTTCCTGACACAGAGTGCTGCGGGCTGAGTGTATGTGACAAGCTATTCTAGGCAGGAGTGAGATCCTCCAGGCTCTGGCCTTCCACGGTTAAACACACTATAGTCAGTATTTTTCCACTCCATGCAGTTTGTTCCTGCCTCTGCTGAGAGCACAAACTCTTCTCCCACTCACAGGCCTCAGTACTTCCTAGCATGTCTCAGTATTCCTCAGTACTCCTCAGTGCTCCCCAGGGCCCCTCAGTGCTCCTCAGTGCCCCTCAGTGCTCCTCAGTGCCCCTCAGTGCTCCCCAGTGTCCCTCAGTACTCCTCAGTGCCCCTCAGTACTCCCCAGTGTCCCTCAATACTCCCCAGTGCCCCTCAGTGCTCCCCAGTGTCCCTCAGTACTCCCCAGTGCCCCTCAGTGCTCCCCAGTGTCCCTCAGTACTCCTCAGTGCCCCTCAGTGCTTCCCAGGGCCCCTCAGTGCTCCTCAGTGCTCCCCAGTGTCCCTCAGTGCTCCCCAGTGTTCCTCAGTACTCCTCAGTGCCCATCAGTGCTCCCCAGTGCTCCTCAATGCTCCCCAGTGTCCCTTAGTGCTCCCCAGGGCCTCTCAGTGCTCCCCAGTGCCCCTCAGTGCTCCCCAGTGTCCTCAGTACTCCTCAGTGCCCCTCAGTGCTTCCCAGGGCCCCTCAGTGCCCCTTAGTGCTCCCCAGTGCCCCTTAGTGCTCCCCAGTGCCCCTCAATGCTCCCCAGTGCCCCTCAGTACTCCCCAGGGCCCCTTAGTGCTCCCCAGGGCCCCTCAGTGCTCCCCAGTGTCCCTTTAGGACCCCAAGACGGATGCTGGCTGCTAAGAACAGGTACAGATCCAAAGGGCAAAGGCAGGCAGGTAGGAAGGTGGGAGGGCAGTCTACTGACCTACACAAGATCCCCCTTGAGTGGAGATCTTTTCTGCAATATTAATCACGTGGCACCTGGATATCGTGTAACCACGTGGCCTGCTCTTCTAGACTTCAAACCCATCCTTCAGTCTCGATGGTGTTTTTCAAGGGCTCACAGTGGGAAAGGGGCAGCGGCTGGTTCCTCACTGTTCCCGGCTGTGGAGGATTTTCTTGTTCTGTCTTCATTCACTGAAACTGTGTGGTCCAGAAACTGCCCTCGCTCCTGCTCCCGCGGGGGCTGACAGTGCCTTGCACGGACTCTGGTGAGCCCGGGGGTCTCGTCTGTGCAAGCCCCAGGTGGTGGGTGGGTGTGCAGTGTGAAGTTCTGGGTAGAACCCCTGGCAGCTGTACTGGGCCAGGGCACTCCTGTAGGTGGGACCAGCCCTTTGTTTTCAGTCATGTGGAGGTAAAGGGAGGGTCTGTGATTTCATCCTGGATGGCTCCTTCCTGCCTGATGCTGCCCACCTCCTGGAAAGAGATGTTCTCAGCTCAGGTGTCCCTGGATGTCACCAGAATCAAAGCATCGTGTTCTCTGGCTTTCAAAACCCAGGAAAGAAGTTGTTGTTTCCTAAATGGAAAGGCACGGAATCAGCCTGGGAGAGGTCGTGGGAGACACTTCCCGAATACCTCAGAGTCCTTGGCAGTGTGAAGCAAGAACATTCATGCCTTGTCAAGGCTCATTTGGTAGTTAGATTGTTGTGTGGTAATGAAGGTTAAGGAATGGGGGTATTCGACAGCCTACAGGAATAAATATCACACCAAGACTTGTGTGTGGAGGGGGTGTATCGATAAAGCACTTGCATAGAATGCCCAAGACTCCAAGTTCCATTGCCAGAAACCAAAAAAGAAATCACATCCCTTGAAGCGTGGGGTGGTGGACTCTAGTTGTTGAGACAAATCAATCTGCCAGAGGAATTACTACACAGGGTGAGCATTCTGAAAGCTGCCAGAGCAGGCTAGCCAGACCCCCAACCGGCCTCAGAGGGAGGAGGAACTCACCTCCCTTAGATCTGGATGATCTAAGGAGCTGTGGGAGAGGACCAGGGAGCCAGTGTTCTGAGCTGGCTGCAGCCTGGGCCCTGGAGGGGTATACAGCCTGGGCCCTGGAGGGGTATACAGCCTGGGCCCTGGAGGGGTATACAGCCTGGGCCCTGGAGGGGTATACAGCCTGGGCCCTGGAGGGGTATACAGCCTGGGCCCTGGAGGGGTATATAGCCTGGGCCCTGGAGGGGTATATAGCCTGGGCCTGCTGGAGACCTGGGGCTTTTGATCCAAGACTTGAAGGGGTCTTTCTCTCTCTTCCCCTCCCCCCTTCTTCCCTCTTCTTCCCCCTTCCTCTCCCTCCTGCTCTCTCTCCCATCTCCTCCCCTCCCTCTCCCTCCCCCATTCACCCTTCCCTCTTTGGCATAGGTTTTTAGGATCATGCCCACACTCTGTCTCAGTCACACCCCCAGTCCAGCAAGGGGCTGTTAGTTTTATTTATTTGTTTGTTTACTTATTTATTTTATCAGCAACAGGATGTTCCAACAATATTGGAATTTCACAGGCTACTGCAGCAGCCTCCTCCCATCCCTCCTGGGACCTGCTTTGCAGGATGTCTAGTGGGTCTCCCACCCAGCTTCATGGACTGCTGCAGCTGTGAGCGAACTTTGGGATGTGATCCTAGGCTATCCCTCTCCCATCTCTCCCTCTTCCCCACTTTTGGTTGCTAGGCTTGGACCCAGGACCACGCCCACACTACCTCAGCCACACCCCAGTTCAGTGAGGGGATATTTGTTTATTTCTCTATCCCACCTGGAGTGTGTGTGTGTGTGTGTGTGTGTGTGTGTGTGTGTGTGTGTGTGTGTGCAGGTGTATATGTGTGTATGTATGAGTATGTATATGGGTGTGTGTGTGTGTATGTGTGCATGTGTGTATGTATGAGTGTGTATATGGGTGTGTGTGTGCATGTATGTATGTATGAGTGTGTATATGGGTGTGTGTGTGTGTGTGTGTGTGTGTGTAAAACTCCAGGCCTTGACCATGCTAAGCAAGTGTTCAGATGCTGATCCAGTCACATTCCTCATGAGCAGCTCGTTTTGTCTGTGGTTTTGCACGTGTGAGGCTGTTCATGTGCATGGTACTGTGTGTGGAGGTCACAGGTCAGCTCTCCACCTCTTTTTCTTTTCTTTTTTCTTTTTTGATACAGCGTCTCTCTATGTAGCTCAGGCTGGCCTGGAACTCACAGCAATCCTCTTGCCTCAGTCTCCTGAGTGCCGGGACTACATGTGCGCACCTCCAAGCCCTACCCCTACACCCCATCTTTACAAAATTAGATCCAAAGCATCCTGTTTGGCATTTGTTAAGGGGATCCACCTAATGGCTTCTGTGTCTCCCCACTTTTCTGGGTTAAGGATCTTCAGGTCATCTGTATGTGGGGACACTCCAGGAGACTTGCAGAGAGCCAGCTGATGCCTCCATCAGACAGGCATGGGTGGGTGTGTGGTTGTTGTGTGGCGGTGAGGGTGCCTCTGTTTATTAGATTGTTTCTTTTATGCGGGGTCTCACTGTACCCCAGGCCAACCTGGAGCTGACTCACTGTGTGGTTAACAAGCTGTCCACACAAGCAGCATGAGTGACTGATGAGGGTCATTCATCACTTTCAGCAGAGCTGATGAATTAATTATACAGAACATCTCCGGTCAAGCCTAAGACAAGCACTTTCCCGGTGGAGGGGGCCTGTCACTAGTGAATTGCTCAAAAGAGCTGGCCTCTTAGTGACCCTGGATATCTCCTTCCGAAGAAACACTGGAAACACTGGAGAGATCTGGGGAATGTAAGTGTTTGGTTACTACAGAGGGTGGGGGAGCCTGGCTTGAAGGTGTGACAGTTGATCTCCACTGTCAAATTGACTCTATTTAGAATTACCTAGAAGACAAGGCACACCTCTGAGCTGTACTGGGAGACGTTTCTACAGAATTAATAGGGAAAGACTCACCCTGAATGTAAGCAGTGTGACTTCATGGGCTCGAGGTCTGGAAGTAGAGGGGGAGGGGGAGAGTCTGCTGTGGTGGTTAATGATGATTGTCAACTTAACAGGATCTCCCGTCACCTAGGAGGCAAACCTCTGGGAACGGGGTTAACTGAGATGGGAGGGCCCCTCTGGCACCATCCATGGGTCCTGACCCCCACGGCAGGTCCCCTGTAGGACACTGTCACAGTCTTCTGCCAAGTACCCAGGGCCGACGGAGCACAGCAGACCCCCCAAAGCAGTGAGACAGAGTAAATCCTTCCTCCCCTGAGGCATTCTGCCAGGGACGGTAAGAGGACTTCGTATGGCGGCGCTCTGAGCCCTCCCTCAGACCGTAGCATTCTCACCCTGGAGATGACAAGCCATGGGGAACGGAAGAACAGTTTGGCTTTTCACAGTGACACCAGGAGGGGACAGCATGGCAAGACACCATGGGCAGGGCTTCTCTGACACTGGCCAATCTTGCACAAGGCTAACCCTAAAGTTCCTTTCAGCCCAGACCAGGAACTGAAGACTTGGGAGTTGGAGGCAAAGCTGTGTGTCATCGGGGGCAACCGGATGACAGGAATAACCTGATTTTTCCAGTCTTGGCTCATGATAACCATGCCAGTGCCCATGTGGCAGGAGGTCTGTGGCACCCAGAGCCACGAAGGGTGAGGACAGCCAGCAGCTGCTCAAGGCACGGGAGTAAGTCCCCAGTGGCCCCTTTCTCACGTGGACGCTCTCTCACCACAGTGCTCCACGGCTCGTCTCTCCTCTCCTTCATGAAGGTTATCTATGGCATCAGTCAGCTTCAACTGTGCATCCAACCAAGTCCCTCCGAAAGGGGAAAGGGATATGCTGAATAAATAGCTTCTGTCGACAGGTACACAGCGAGACTGTCCCATGCCAACAGGACTGTATGTCACCCTAATTACAAGGGGTGGTAGAGGAAGGCATGTGACTCACTAAAAAGGCTTCTAATCTCCACCCAGCGTGGGGACTGTCCTCTGAGCCTCCTACATTCTTGGTGAGAACGGACTTTTCTGTTATGTAATTTGATCCTGGGTGCCACCAAGCACAAAGGCAAGCAAAGCTCAGACCACTTCCAGCTTCAGGTTCAGGAATGTCACTCAACCTAGGGAGAGCCTTGGCCCTGACGGGGTCTGAGATAAGAAATGCTTCCTAAGCCAAGATTATAATTATGCCTCCTTCCTGTAATTGTACTCATGTGCACGCTGGCACGCCTACAAGCCGGCCATCTAAAGCTGCCACCTATATTTGGTTTATAACACACACACACACACACACACACACACACACACACACACACACACGCATGCTGCTCCACAGTGCCTGTCATATTATTCAGAGAGTGCAGACTTTGACTGGCATGTTAATCCCAGGGGACTTTAACTAGGATAGAAATAGCTAATACCTTCCAAGAACCATCCCGCTGCTGCCAACAAGATGAAGGCAGGCTGAGCTTTGCCAACCTACCAAGCAGGGTCCCCATGAGCTAGCTCACTGCAAAGAACAAACGACTACCTACGCTGAGGCAGGCAGGAGAAGCCAGAGGCCACCTGTCTTTGGAGTCATGGATGAACGCATGGGAAGAGTTCCCAGTGATCTTAGGAGCCGGGAGGGTGGGTCTCAAATCCTCAGCATCGAGCAAGAAAGTTAGCCCAGGAGACAGTCCCCAGGAGTCAGGAGTTGCTGGGGAGAATAGACGAGGTGTGGCTGAGGAAGCAAGCGCTGGGCCAGCAAGAGGACTCAGCTTTGCCACCAAGTCAGAGAGTACCGAACTTCAATACACAGGACCTGCACAATATACAGAAAGGAGAGAACCAAGTCCTTTAACTTGTCCTCTGACCTCTACGTGCACTTAGTACCACTGCCACCGCCCCCCCCCCCCCCCCCCCACACACACACACTATAATAAAAGGGAATGCATGTCTCAAGCATGGCAGTAATCAACATTCTTTTATCCACTTATGGGACTTTTTTAAAAGTATGTGTTTGATGACATAATATAAGCTGAGTGAACAGGAAAGTACCACCCGAGCATAATTGCAGACAACTAATGGTGTCTCCATCCAAACAAACCTTACGTTCCAACAGCACATACTTCTGCTACCGACGTCATCCTGGATTACATAAACTGGCAGGCTCACACCCACAGGTGCCGCCCACCCCTGCAAAGGCTGTGACGATCTGAGGAATGAAAGGCTCTGCAGACACGTTCTGATCCCACGCCAAGGAAAAGGCAGCAGCTCGGAACGTGAAGAATCTGACCTTGGCCTAACCTTCCCTCCGGATTAGCCTGTCCTGACAATGTCCTTCATAGGACATTTCATTTTCCTGCCTAGAGGGTCATCAATCAGAGATTCATCTTGAAAAACATCCTGAAGAGTAGACTTCAAAGGGCCCTGGAGAAGGGGACCACTGGGGAGGGACTGTTGAACACCCCTGCCCCTGAGCACTGGGATTAAAGGTGTCCGTCACCGCACCCAGGTATTTTATTTATTTTTGATACATGGTCTCATGGACCCCCAGCTGTCCTTGAACTGGATATGTAGCCAAGGATGACTCTGACTTCTTTCTGCTCTTTCTGCCTCTGCCTCCTGGGCTGGGATCACAAGCATGCACGGGTTCACATGCAGTTGAGAATGGACCCAGGGCTTCTGCACGCTACGCAAGCACTTTACGAACGGAGACACACACACACACACACACACACACACACACACACACACCCGTCCATTTTATTTTATTTTATTTGTTGAGGATGGAACCTCAGGGCCTCCTGCATGCGAGGCAAATTCTCTACCACTGAACTACGTTCCGAGCCTCTGCCCCAGAGTTCTGGGACCTTCTCACCAAATTCTTATTATAAATAAGCATTACCCTACAGCACAGACATCTGAAACCTGCTGGTCATCCGATGTGAGGCACAGAGTCAAGTGATCACGTGTTCCTGCCGGAGACTCTGTCGTGGAGCATGTTCCTGTGAGGAGGTGGCAGGGACAGGGAGTCAGCTGGGCTGGCATGGACAGTGGGACAGGGAACTGGGTCCTGAAGAGGTGCTGAGGCAGAGCTTGGCAGCTTCCTGGGTGAGCCAAAAGTTCCTCAGTGTGACCGGGCCAGTGGTGGTGCCTACCCAGGGCCTGTAACACACACAAGTCCATGAGCTCTGCTTTCCGTCCTCAGCCAAGGCCTTGCTTGAGCTAGCTGGAGTGAACTCTGTTGTCTGCAACTGCCCCACCCCCACCCTCCTCCGCCCCTCTGGATGCGACAGACAGGGCACGGGTATCAGAAGGCAGTGAGAACAGGCTTCTGGAAGTGAAGGGAGAGTCCGGGAAGCAATGAAGACATGGGCAAAGGTTTTTGGATAACGGCCACCGTTTGTTGAGGCCACATGGTGTACATCATCTTCAACGCTTCCTTTCCACAGCTGTAATAGAGACCTTACTATTCTCACATTACCGGGAAGGGAACAAACCCAGAATGACATTAGGCCACACAGCCCCTAATGGTGAGAAACCCAGAGACTCAGACCCGGGTCCTCCCTCCGGGCTCCTAGCCTGCCCTCCTCACTGACACTCCACACGGGCTGAGCCTGCCTGCAGAAAGGCTTGGGAGATGCTTTCCCACTTTCAGAGCCCAGACATCCAACTAGACTGGAGACGCCACAGTTTACTCGTGGGTGACTGAACAGGTTAAGGCACTTGATAACCAAGATCCTTAGAACACAGATAGGCTGGGCAGGTTTCCCAGAAGCGATGGCAAGCTGCAGAGACTCCATCACTGAGATGGCTCACGGGAGCTACTTACCACGTGCCTTCAGAGGCTGTGTTAGTTGTGTCTTGTTTTGTTTTTCTAGCAAAGGTCGGTGTGTTGCCTTTGTACTTAAGAATCTCATTTCATGCCTCTCTAATTGCCTTGTTGAAAAAAGATGGAAAAGAAGCAAGTATGCCTTGCATGGGGAGGCTGTGGGCGGCTTTATTCTTTCCTCCTTGCCTTTCTGCTTTGAGCAAGTTCTACAACAAGCCTGTACACATGTTGCTTCTAGCTACAAAGAACAGAAAACCTGGACTCTGAGTGGGCTGCAGAGAAAATCTAGACTCCAAGTGGGTTGCACATCAAGAGCTCTGGCTTGCATGATAGGAAGCCTAGCAACAGAGGGCCCTGGGCACCATCACCAAAGACGTCCTTTGTTCCTCTGGGCCTCCCTTGTGGACAAGTCTGGCTGTGGCAGTCCAGGAATCAGAGTGACAATGGGATCTTCCTTCTTGTTTTTTTTTTCCCCCTAAGAGTCCTGGGTGCCTCTCATACTGGGTCACTCTCTTCTAAGTGAGTCCGATAACAGGCTTTTTCTTTTGGGCCACCAACCAGCTCCCAAATCATGACACAGAGACAATATTGGTTATGAATGTTCAGCCTTATCTTAGGCTTGTCCCGCTAGCTCTTATAATTGAACCTGTTTCTCTTCATCTACGATTTGCCTCAGAGCTTTTTACCTTTCTTTCCTTCTGTGTGTTCTACTCCATCTAGCAGTCTGACCCCAGGCATCTCCCTCTCTTTCTCCCTCATTCTCTTCTCCTTCTTCTCTCCTCATACTTATTCTCTCTGCCCACCAGCCCCGCCTATTCCTCTCCTGCCTAGCTATTGGCCGGTCAGCTTTTTGTTAGACCAATCAGGTGCCTTAGGCAGGCAAGTGAAACAAGTGCAGCGCATCTTTACATCATTAAACAAAGGCAGGAGAAACAAATGTAACACATCTTTGCATAGTTAAAGTACTGTTCCACAGCATCAATAAACGAAACACACCTTTACCTAGTAAGTAATATTCCACAACAGAGTCCCTGGTAGGAGGTACTTTAGACTCTGGCCTCTCTGCTGGAGTCATCCACAGGTGAATGCCTGACCAAAGCTGTAGCCTTGAGAGGCAGATGTGGGTGAGTAAATGTCTTGTAGCGGATCTGCGCTCCTGCGTGATGCGTTTGATTGTTGTTTTTGGTTGGTTGTTGTTTCTGAGACAGGATGACCCTACACTTCTGATCCTCCTATTTCCATCTCCCTAGTGGATGTAGCCCAGTTGAGAGAGTACTTGCTTAACATCCATAGGATCCTGGGTTCCATTCTTAGCACTATAGGAACTGGATGTGGTGGTACACACTTGCAGCCCCGGCACTTAGGAAGAAACAGAAGAATCAGACATTTCAAGGTTATCTCAGCTACATAGTAAGTTTGTTCCCTTCTAAAAGAAAGAAAGAAAGAAAGAAAGAAAGAGAGAGAGAGAAAGAAAGAAAGAAAGAAAGAAAGAAAGAAAGAAAGAAAGAAAGAAAGAAAGAAAACAAAAGACATTAGGAGCCAGGAGGTGGTGGCACATTCCTTTAATCCCACCACTCAGGAGGCAGAGGCAGGTGGATCTTTGGGAGTTGGAGGCCAGCCTGGTCTACAGAGTGAGTTCCAGGCCAGCCAGGGGTACACAGAGAAATGCTGTCTTAAAAACAAAAACAAAAGTAAATAAATAAAAAGTAAAATAAAATAAAAGCACATTAAGAAAAATAAAATAAAAATCTAGAAAAAAAGCCCTCATTGATCATTGTGAATATAATAAGCCTCTGAGTGTCATATGGGGACAGTCAGAGTTCCCACTGACTCCAAAGTTCCAAATTATCTACAGGGACTAAAGTCGGAGCTCCCAGGTCTTCAGTATTCCTAGGTGCGGCACGGACTCAGCTGGTTCTCTAATGCAGCCCTGAACTGCCCAGAGGCTGGCCTCTAGGCAAGCCCTTCACGTACCCCAGCACATTGTGAGGTAGGCGAACCTCTAAGTGGCCAGGACACAAGCACGGGCCTTTGCCACTAGGAACAAGAGTATTCCTTTCTTCTGGGTTCCTTCTGAGTTCTGGGTCTGCTGAAGGGTGAGCAGTCCAGCCTCGCTCGACCTTCCTCCAGGCTCCTTATGCTGCTTGGACAGCATCAGTAGAAGAGGCCGGGTAGGAATGTGCATGTCTACACTGGAGACCAGCCCTGAGGTGAGGGCCCTTCTTCACCGCATCATGGTGGCTACAGGAAGAGAAGCAGAAATGTGGCCTGTCCCTCTAGCATCGTGGCTACAAGAAAGATGTGTCCAATTCCTAATGTCTGTACCTGGGAAGCCACCCAAGGATCTCAAGATCGTTGTGGATTTAGGAGCCAGGTATGGTGGCACAGTTCAGATGGTTGATGGCCTTATCAGAGAAAAGAGGCAGAGAGACAGCCTGAAGTGATGGGGCCACTTGCCAAGAAATTGTGTGGGATCAGTAGAAACTGGTCACGGTTATTCTAGAAGCTGGTCCCATTGTTGTCTTAGGAACGAATGTACTTCTGCTGCTCTAAGCCGTCAGATTTGTGGCTCTCTGTCAGGCATCAGGATGAAACCGGTTCACCCACCACAGTGTTTCCCAAGGCTCTGTGGCAGAGTGGCTGCTGCCTGCTGTGTGAAGTTCAAAGCGGCCCTCTGTGTCCCGGGGGGCATGGAGGAAGGTCAGGAAGGCTCTTGGTTTTACGTCAGTGTGGTTATACATTGCTGGGATACAGTGGAGCCCCCTGCTAATGAATGTCCCACAGGACATTGGCGGTCACAAGTCAGTGGCAGTCTAGCACCAGACCAGGGGCTCTGAGACTGTGATTTGCTATTTTAAAGTCGGGTGAGTTTTCTGACCTTGGAGAAGGTGGGAAACTGTGTACCCAGCCAGGCAAGAGAGCAACCTCTTTGTGAACGCCAAGTCCTCGTTGAGTTCAGACAGCACATAATTAATAGAAAGTGGTTTACAGAGCAGGACCCCTGTATTTTTTTCCAACCTGTCTATTTGAGAACCACGCACACAAACGCTGGTCCTTTCGCCTCATTCACTTGTTGGTTTTGGAACATTTTTCATATTGTTTTCTGTTTGGGAGAAATTTAAGATGGAGAAAGGATTTATTTAAATGTAGAGGGTGTTGTTAGTAACCAGCTAGAACAGTCGGCAGGGCGATAATAATAACCTCTGCGTACAGAACATTCTGGAGGCAGAAGCTGTAGGATGCGTGGCTGTGGGAAGTATTTACAAAGTGGTTTTTGTGGGTTTTTTTTTATACAAATGTTTTCTTTTCTTTAAATTTTTTTTTTTTTCTGGACAGGCGGTGATGGTGCATGCCTCTAATTCCAGCACTCAGGAGGCAGAGGCAGGTGGATCGCTATGAGTTCCAGGCCAGCCTGGTCTATAGAGCAAGTTTCAGGATAGCTAAGGCTACACAGAGAAACCCTGTCTTGAAAAACAAAAACAATTTTTTTTTCTGTCTGTAAAGGACCTGCTGCCAGGCCTGAGGATGGGGTCAACCCCAACCACCAACACATTGAAAGGCAAGAACTGACTCCTGCAAACTGTCTTCTGACCTCCGCAGGCTCATCATGACACACACACAAATAAATAAATAAATAAATAATGTATAAAAATCTTAAAATAGTTGTAAATATATAAAAGTTCAGAGGACAGCTTATAGGAGTTGGTTCTCTCCTTCCACTGTGGAGGTCCTAGGGATCGAACTCACAAACTAAAGCTTGTTGGCAAACGCCTTTACCAGCTGAGCCATCTTGCCATCCCCATTTCTTTCTTTCTTTTTAAAATTAATTAATTATAAGCCTGGTGGTGGCGGCGTCAGTGCATGCCTTTTATCCCGGCACTCGGGAGGCAGAGGCAGGCAGATCTCTGAGTCTGAGGCCAGCCTGGTCTACAGAGTGAGTTCCAGGACAGCCAGGGCTACACAGAGAAACCCTGTCTCAACAAAACAAAACAAATAATAAGGCTAATTATTATTATTGTATGAGGATGTGCAGATGCCATGGAGCACATATGGAGGAGGTCAGAGGTCAACTTTGTGTGGTTGGTTTTCTCCTTCTACCTTTACGTGGGTTCTGGGAGCCAAACTCAGGCCCTCAGGCTGTGAGTGCTTTACCTGTCTGTCGGTTCTCCTCACCAGCCCCACAAACACAGTGAGGTACACTTTGTGACACCAAATTACATCAACATTTCATTAAAAGTTTCTTCTTCTTTTCCTCTGGAGGAGAAAAATCCCTAAAAGTTGCTGTGGCCTTCACAGGTCCAGCCAAGGCCCCACCCAGGTCAGTATGAAATGAATGAGTATCATTATTCTCTAGAAGCCACACTTCACGGAGGGAACCTTTCCAGGGCAACAACAGGAGCCTGGCCGCGGCATGAGCCTCAGATGACCTGAACCGAAATCGTGTGTGGCCCGTGGTGCTCTGCCAATCACCCACAGGCAACTTCCAATTTCTTGGAAGAGGCAGACCCGGCTCTTTGACAGTCTCCACACCTTCTGGGAGTGCAAGGGGGTTGGGGGGGCAATGGGAAGAGGCTCTAGAAAGGTTTTCAGGGAGAGGGAGCAGCCAAGGGCTGTGGCAGAAATGGCCAGGCTAAGGTTCAACTGAGTGTCTGTGTCAGGGCAAAGGCTGAACACCTTGAAGGAAAAGCTGCTTTTATTTCAGTTTATTTTTACTTACCTGATGGTCAAACTAAGGGTTTTATGTAGGGCAAGCAATTTACTGATGAGCTCCCCAATCGGCTCTTATGAAACCCTCCTCTCTCTTCTTCTCCTTCATTTTATATTTGTGTGCTTGTTTTTGAGAGAGGTTTTAGCCCTGGCTGGCCTGGAATTTCCTATGTAGAACAGGCTCGTCTTACATGATCTTTCCATCTCGGGCTCCAGAGCACAGATCACAGATGTGCATCATTGTGCCTACCTGAGCACTCGCCATGTCTTTCAACTCCAGTGCTTAGCCTGGTGTCCGGATAAGTTCAGCTTTGGAATCCAGGTTTGTCGAATTAACAAAGGACTGAATGAAGGAACAGATGAGCAGAGATGAAAATGAAGTTATTCTGAATGAAGGACAGTCAGGGACAGAATTCACAGAGGGCCGCCGAGGGCAGCTTTGAAGTGTGAACTGCTTTCCCTGCTCAGCGTCGCTCTGAGCAAGAGAGTAGGTACGTCAGTACTTTTGACCAAGACTCCTGCTTGCAATATGAGAGCTGCTCTGAGAAAGGATGGCGTAGACGGAGAAAACTCAACACAAACACTTTGCCTCTTTAGACCAAAATGAAATATTTTAAAACTATGTGAGGCTGGATGATGCCTTTTGCAGATCTGGCTTCTTGGCCCGAAGTTTTGCAGCTTGGGAATGATGCAAGGCATTAGCTCAAGGCCGCTGGGTGGTTGCCAGGGCTCAATTAGGAAACCGTGCCTGTAGGGTAACCTACATTCACAGTATTTTTCCAGGCTGGAAACCTTGCCAGATGGCCCATGTCAAGACTCTGTCATGCCTTGCAAGGCTTCCTTTAACTCCTTTATCACCAGGTGGGAAGAGGGGCTCTTCTAGAAGTGGGTCCACGATCAACACAGACACAAACGCAAATGTTGGTCCTATGTGTAATGATTCCAGAGTGGACAATGATTATCCCAGGCCTCTCTGAGAAGCGGGGATCATGATGTGTTCTTGATCCTTCGCAACCCAACAAGGGATTGTTCATGCTTATCTCATTCTTTGGGCTGTGAAGAGGTTGGGGATTGATCTAGTGTGTTTCTCGGGTGACCCACCCCTAATCACAACCTCAGTACTCTTGAACCGCCAACTCCTTATGCTTTCATTGAGAGGATTCCTAATGAGGCACATGGAGAAGATGGTGGTCTAGAAACCAGCATCCTTACCTCTGGTTGGGGAAGGTGTCACCTGCCATGGTACTGAGATGTTGAGGCCCATGAGGGTATGCATGGGCTGTTGATCCTGCATCCAGGATGTGAGCCAGAAGAGCCAAGGAATGATAGCCTCACACCCAGGCTTCTGCTGGGCAAGGGGTTAGCTCAACCCAGCAGCCCAAAGGAGCAAGCTGTGCTCCTCGCTACGGTTGCTGTGACTTGGGTTTTCTCAGCCTTTGTCCCACGGGCACCTATCAGATAGGGCCTGGCACAGCATCCATTGGGACCTCTGAGATGTTTAGGAACTCTCTCATGATTCCAAAACTCTGGGGAGAGGAAGAGACGAGGTGTGTACAGACGACAGCCCAGAAGCAGCCGCCCTCCCCGGGTTGGCTATCTGAGACTCACACAGCATTAACCCGCCCTTGTCAGCCCACGGGTGACATCACTGACTCGGAATCTAAAGAAAGGAGAAGTACCACTTGAGCAACCCTGGCAACCCATGGACTGTTTGGGTGGTTCTTTTCTGGTTTTGTTTTCGTAAGAAGATGTTTTGTCACATGACTTTGCATCCTGTCCTGCTCCCTGCTCCCTCTGCGGCCCACTGAGGGCTGAGTCCCGATGAATTCCGTACTTCTAAGGATACAAGGTCCTGTGATGGCCAAGCCCGAGAACTCTCTCCTATTCTGAGCAGCATCTTGGGCTTTGGCTCTGGTGAGGACACGTGACTTTCAACGCCTCCTTTGTGACCAGGACACTGCCTTCTCTCCTGTTTTCTGTCCTTCTGCAGCTGCTTAACAGCCTCTTCCCTGGTTCTTACCCATGATCCAGCCCCAACTTTCTCTTTCTCAAAAGGTTTATTTGATCTTTTAGTTACGTGTATCTCTGTGTGGGCAGGTGCACATGTGTGCAGATGCCCATGGAGGCCAAAGGCCTTACTTAGATCCCCAGGAGAACATCCTCACCTTCTGCAGGAGCAGGAGGTGCTCTTAACCACTGAGCAGTCTCTCCAGGTCCTGTGAGCCAATTACTTTTTGTTTGTTTTGAGATGCTCTTTCTAAGCAGGCTTAGCTGTCGTGGAACTCCATATGTAGACCAAGTTGGTCTACAACTCACAGAGATCCTCCTGCCTCAGTCTCCCAAACCCAGAATTCTGCCCTTGGCCTTCTCTTTGCCTCTGTGTGCTCATGTGTTGTGGAATACTATTTTAAGATGTGTTACATTTGTTTATGCTGTGGAACATTTGTTTAATGATGCAAAGATGTGTTGTGTTCTTTTATATTGCATTTGTTTAACTTTGTGAAGCTTGTGTTACTGTGTTGCCTGTCTAAAACACCTGATTGGTCTAATAAAGAGCTGAATGGCCAATAGTGAGGCAGGAGAAAGGATAGGCGGGGCTGGCAGGCAGAGAGTATAAATAGGAGGAGAAATCTGGAAAGAAGAGACCAAGAAGCAAGATAAGGAGAGAAGGATGTCATTGGCCAGCCACCCAGCTACACAGCAAGCCATGGAATAAGAAGTAAAGAAAGGTATAGAGAATAGAGAAAGATAAAAATCCAGAAGCAAAAGGCAGATGGACAATTAGTTAGGAAAAGCAGGCTACAAATAAGCCAAGCTGAGGCCGGGCATTCATAAGGAAGAATAAGCCTCCGTGTGATTTATTGGGAGCTGGGTGGCAGCCCTGTAGGAGCAAAGAGTAAAACACTAAACTGCACTCATGTGTGCGTGTAAATGCTCCTAGGGGTCAAACAGTCGCACCACTGACCTCATCTCGTCCTTGGATAATCCTGCTTCATCATGTCCCCTCTGTGAGACCTCACTCAGCTCCCAAGCATGCTTCCACCATCTAGTTCTCCTGTGACATATTTCTCTCTCTTTCTGAAAATGTCTTAAGTAGCCCAAGTTGGCCCTGAACTTGGTATGTAAGTAAGGATAACCTTGAACTTCTGATCTTCCTGACTCCACCACCCCCACACAGACATGTGCCACCACATCCAGCTTATGCAGTGCTAGGAATGGAACCTAAGACTGGACAGGTGCTCTACACCTGAGCTACATCCTAGTCCTCCCTTTTATAGAGAACATTTTCAAGCACACATTCAAACTCAACCAGACTCGTTGCTTTCATTGTTAACCAGAGACTACTGGTTGCCTTCAGCATCCATCCCCTGCTCTTTCTAGATAACAGAACTATTCATTTTTACCCTGATATATAGCAACTTGGAATGTAGGTTACGTATCCTTCCTTCCAGTTAAGTGTGCTCATGTGAATAAACTCTGGCCATGGATATAAGGGATATAAGGGAAGCCTCCCACCAAGAAAGTGCATTTCAAGACAGGATGGTTGATCTTAGCTCTTCTTCCTGTTGGCTACTTGGACGTGGAAGATTCCTTGTCATGATGGCAAGCAGCAAGACAGTGGGGACTGATGTCCCTAATCCACGTGGCTTAATCCTCAGGAGTGAGACCTAAGTCTTCTTGTGTCAACGTGACTCGCCATTTTTTATTGTGGGAATTCTTGTTGCTTAATATGATGAGAGTCAGTGTTGGCCTCACAAGATTCATGTAGAATTTATTCTAGCATAAGATTCTTATTTTGGCAAAAATGGTGTGCTATGGGATGGTCTTTCTGTATGCTGTGAATATGCGTTGCTATGATCGGTTAATAAAGAAGCTGCTCTGATCTATAGCAAGTCAGGTTATAGCCAGGCAGGAAATCCAAGAGAGAGATGGAAGAAAAAAGGCAGAAGCAGGAAGAGACACCAGGTTACCACCCAAGGAGCAACATGCCAGTAGACTAGTAACCCCACAGCCATGTGGCAAAACATAGATTAATAGAAATGGGTTAATTTAAGGTGATAGAGCTAGCTAGCAAGAAACTTAAGCCACTGGCCATACAGTTTATGAAACCTTAGACTCACAAATATAGGATAGATAGGATATCTTCTTTAATTTTGCCAAATACAAATAGACTAGATATTATAACTATAATTCTTGCTTGATAATTGTTTTGTTATATGTAATTTTACTAAAAAATTAAAGTTAAAACCTTCCTTTGAAAAATGGGGGAGGGGAAGTGCTGTGGGTATCTCTCTGTATAAATAAAATGCTGATTGGCCAGTAGCCAGGTAGGAAGTATAGGCGGGACAAGCAGAGAAGAGAATTGTGGGAACAGTAAGGCAGAGGAGGAGATGCCAGCCTGCTGTCCATGGAGCAGCATGTAAAGGCAACAGGTAAAGCCACAGAACATGTGGCGACATAGAGATGAACAGAAATGGGCTGAGTTTAAGTGTAAGAACTAGGCAGTGGTAGGCCTGAGTTAATGGCCAAGCAGTTTAATTAATATAAGTCTCTGTGTGTTTACTTGGGTCTGAGTGGCTGCGGGACTGGCCAGTGAGGCAGGCTGGGACACAGGAAAACTTCAGTTACAATGGGTTAATTTAAGATGATACGGCTAGCTAGCAAGAAACTTAAGCCACCGGCCACACAGTTGGTAATTAATATAAGCCTCTGAGTGATATTTTATAAGCGGCTGTGGGACCACGGGGCTGGGTGGGACTGGAGAAACCTCCGGCTACAATGGTGGGCTGCCCCCCACCCCCACTCCCAGGACATCCGACTGCTCTCCTGGGCAAGCAGTTCACTCACTAAACAACTGTTGTCACTGTCATTCAGCAAGACTCAGGACCTGATTGTGTCCATGGCTTAACCACTGTATCACAAACTCAGCCCAGGCCTATCAGACCCCAGCCATGAGATATGCCTTAGTGAGTGGAGAGCCTCAAACCTAGAAACCTCCCTCCCACTCAGACACCTGGACCGTGTGGCTGGCTGCAGGTGCTCAGGAGGGTTAACTGCCTTTGCTTTGGTTCATCTGCAGGTTACTCAGCGGTTATCTGAGGTGTTGACGGTTGACTGGTCACAGAGTTAGATGCCCTGCCAGCTCTGGGCCTCATTCACACAAGCTGAGACATCAGTGTCTCTGATCACAACACTTCTGCTGTTGGCTTTTGGTCACGGGCAGCCAAACGGGGTCACAGCAGGCTTCCCTCCTCACCTTTGTCCTGCTCACAGTGGACAGGGAGTGAGAACTCTGCGCTCACATGCAGAAAATCACAAGCCCCAGAGCCATTCATGGGGTCCTAGTAGATTTTTGGCACCTGATCAATAATGTGGATTTCAAAACACTCAAATGGGCTGGGTGTGTCAGGTAAACGGCAAACTGTCTGCTTGGTGTATGTGAAACTTAAACATCAGTGCCACAAAACAAACAAACAAAAACAGAGCCACACCCTCTCTCAAATATACCATGTTACACATCTGAACAAATGTTTGCATTGTAAATTGTTACTTTAGTAGGGTCTGGTGAGATGGCTCAGCAGAGTTTTTGTTGTTGTTTGGTGTTTCGTATTGTTTTGAGACGGGTTCTCACTTATATAGCCTTGGCTGGCCTGGAACTTGCTATGTAGACCAGGCTAGCCTCTAATTCACAGAGATCCACCTGCTTCTGCCTGATAATGGGATTTAAAACATGCACCACCATGCCTGTTGAGGACCAATCTTTTTTTTTTTTTTTTTTTTTTTTTTTTTTCCAGACAGGGTTTCTCTGTATAGCTTTGCACCTTTCCTGGAACTTGCTCTTTAGCCCAGGCTGGCCTCGAACTCACAGAGATCTGCCTGGTTCTGCCTCCCAAGTGCTGGGATTAAAGGCGTGCGCCACCACCGCCCAGCGAGGACCAATCTTAATTTAATCATGTTCTTATCCTTCCCTTTCTTCCTCTGGATTATTTTGTACATACTCCTAGGTATTATATCATTTCAGATCAAAATATTTCAGCGTGTACCCCTGTACCCCTGGAGGCATCTTTCTCTCTTATTTTTTTAAATTATTTTTTTAATTTCTTTTTATGTACATGGATGTTTTTGCCTGTGTTACGCTTGTGCACCACAGGCATGCAGTGCCGGAGGAGGGCAGAAGGGGCATCAGATCTCTTGGGACTGGAGTTACAGCAGGTGATGAGCAGCCATATAGGTACTGGGAATCAAATCCATGTCCTCTGAAGAGCGGTCAGTGCAGTTAAGAGCATAATTGTCTGGCTAAGTGAGTTTTCCAATTCCTCTTAATCTGTCAGTTAGATTCCCTTCCTCTTCCTTTAGAAACTATTCGATAAAGAATGTTTGTTTTGTAGCTCTAAGGTCTGCATTTTTCAGACTGGTCCGCACGGTGTTATTTCGCACCACCCTCTAGTCTCTATTTCCTGTAAATCTGTGGTTGCATCTGTAGGTTAGTCAGAACACGGTGGGCTCTGGACAAAGCCACCTCCATTGGCGCCGCATTCGCTCCTACCAAGGGGCTCATCTTACCGGTCTGTCTCTTGCAGAAGGACCTTTTAAAGGTGAATGTGATCTCTACACGAGGACGCGTCACCGTCCAGTCTGAGGAACGTGGGTAGCAAAGCTGGAAAATGATGGTTCGAGCTGGAAATAGTGTGATCGAGCAATGAATGATAGGCTTGTGTGGTGGGTAAACAGTCCCTGAAGGAAACTCCCGAACTCTTCTGGGCAAAGAACACCGCCCGGGGTGACTAATGTGAACGGAACAACAGTGACATTGATGGAGAAATTGTGTGTTGCTTCTAAAACCAGCTTTGTAGTGTGGGTGGACGCGCCAGGCGTCTGCTTTTAGTCACAGGTCCCTCTTCTGGACCCCTAAATGTCCCTGTGTGTCGCTCTTAAGTTTTAAAGTGGGAGATGCTGAAAAGCAGGCACACCTAGCACCCCACCGAGGCCCCTCGCCTTGGCTCCATCCCGCAGCCCGGCACTTCCCAGCCATCTGGAGGTGCTGACAAGGGTGCTTGGGTTCCACCCAGCTCCTCCCCGCCCGGTTTGCTCCATCTCCATTACTAGGCCAGAGTGCGTTCAGAGCACGAAAGGGGTGAAGGATGCTTTCAGAGCCGTCAAGAGAAAAAAGGAGGCACTTGGGGAAGCTCCAGACGCGCAGCGCAAGTATCCTAGCTGGAGGGCCGGCTTAGGGGACGACGCTCAGAGGCCCCAGTTCCGGCTCCGCGGAAGGACCCCAGTCGGAGTTCGCATTCGAATTTTCCATGTGGTCCCTGGCAGACAATTGCAAAGTCCCGCCCACCGCTATCGTCCCTCCCCTCCGCATGACGCAAAGAGGAGGAGCCTCTGAGTCTCGCTTCGCGTCCGGGCCGACTACGGCCTGAGCTCCTCCTACGCACGCGCAGATCGCGAACTCGCGCCGGCGCAGTTCGGCCCAGCCGGGCGGTCGCCCCTCCCCCTCCCTAGCAACCGCCTCCCGCTCCCTCCTCCGCCCCTCGGCCTGGTGTGCGCACGCGCACCCCTCCCGGGGCTCGCCCCTCCCTCCCCGTCACCCGTAACAACCACTCGAGCCCTCGCCGCGCCCCTCGGCGCTCCCGCCCCGTCCCCCGTCCCCGGAACCGGCGGTCGAGCGGCGGCAGCCGAGCCTGTGGCACGGCTCTCTCCCCGCGGAGCCGCCGGCATGAACGCATCCCGCCTCCCCGCGTCCCCGACCCGGTCCTTTTGACAAGAGGTAAGCGCGCGTCGTCGTGGAGGACTAGGAGCGTGCCCGGGTCCCCGCCCCCGGCAGGGTCCCTCTGCCGCGGCGGCCGCGGGCGCTCGCCCTCTCCGGGACGGCAGAGCCGCCCGGGTCCCTCAGCCGCCGCCGCCCCCATCCGGCCCGCCCCCTCCATCCAGCCCCGGCCTGCAAGGAGGCGCTCCCCCGGCGCCGACCCTGGGCTGATTTTCAAACACCAATTATCATGCAATAGAGGCAGCCCCGGCCTCTGGTGCCATTTGGCGGTGGTCACTCCGGATGCCCGCGCAGGGAGTGGATCGGGATCAGGCCCCCAAAGCCGAGAACCGGCCCGAGTTCAGGGAGCTGGCGAGCAAGCTGGTCCTTCCGTGTAGTCACTTTGGGGTAAGAGTTTCTTAATCCAGGCATCACGTAGTGCTTGCATCCTCTCCTATCCGTCAGCACCTGGTAATCATTCTCCTTTTATTTGGGAGATACCTGAAAACTCATTTTCTCAATTAAAAAAAAAAAAAAACGTAAACGATTATTGGATTCCCCACCGAGCACCAGCATTGTAAGGTTTACGAGAGTGAATGGAACGCGGTCTCCGCGCTCCAGGACGCGTCAGCGCTGGAATCAAGATTAATGAAGGCTTAAGTTTGGAGGAGAACTGAGGAGTTTGGTTCACGGACTCATGGTTTGAAAGCTGGAAGTGTAAGATCATCTCACAGAGATGGAATCAGATAGGCGAATGGCATGCTTGAGGTCACCCAGAGTTATTAGCCTTTATAGTTTTTCAACTGTTGGAGGGTGGTTTTTCAGCATAGCCTGCTCCTTCTGAGTGCTACGCCACGCCAACATAGCAGAGAAAGTTGCAGAGCTGTTTAAAGCATGTAAACAGGGTAGAAGTGCAGCGATATAGAATGCAATTCTCTGAAATATATCGGTATAGATTTGTTGTTTGTTTGGTTTTTTTCGAGACAGGGTTTCTCTGTGTACTTTTGGTGCCTGCCCTGGATCTCTCTGTAGACCAGGCTGGCCTCAAACTCACAGAGATCGCCAGCCTCTGCCTCCCGAGTGGAGTGCTGGGATTAAAGCCTCCACCGCCCAGCTCGTTGTTTGTTTTTTAACAGCTGGAATTTGTGGTGGTTAGATACTTGATACTTGAACTTTTGAATGTCTTTTCACCATATTGAGATGTTATAACATCCTTACTGTTTGGACCTCAGCAGGACTGGTGGGCTCACTGGGTTCTTTTTTTCTTTTGTTTTTCTCCCTCTCTTTTAAGTAGGTGAGCAAAACGTTCCAGATGACTCTGAACACAAGGGTGTTTGCAGAGAAAGCCAGCCTTGCCGGCACTAGAGTGATTATATATGCAAAGGAGGGTTCCTTGACCTCAGGCTTAAGCATGTAATTGATTACTTTGCAGGATCAAAGCTCCACGAGGCTGGAGGTTTTTGGAGTCCCTTTAGTAGAAGCTGGGCAGCTTCCCTGCCATTGGTAAACAGTCTCTGAAATTGGAGCATGCAGTTAGAAAACAGGAAGCAACAAAGTTCCCTTTGAAGCCAGCTCTTGAGTATTCCATAATTTGAGAAACAGTAGTCCCATCCAGTGTCCGGTCCCCCGTCTCCATGTCATCCCCAGAGCTTATGTCTTAACGTGTTACTATTTTTGTTTGGCTCCTGGTGGAAGTTGTTCAAGAGAAAATAGAGTAATTGAATCCTAGGATTTCATTGCTGTGGAAGATTAGAACTCCTGACCCAGGGATGCTGATGTAGGGGTAGAGGGCCCCCCTTCAGACCAGCGTGGCTCCATCCATGTGGGCCTCCTTTGCGGTGTCTTAATGCCTCCTTACTTCCCCCATCAGAATATTTTGGCATGTCATCTTCCTTTTTTGTGTGTGTGCTTGGGATTATGACCTGTGGGTGGTCTCTTTAGGATGGGGCATGGTCCGTGAATTCAAACTCACTTTTTTTCTGTAATGTGATTATTTATTATACATATTTTTGTTTTTCAGGAGTAAGAAGATTGCTATTAAATTACAACCATGGTGCAAAAATACCAGTCCCCGGTGAGGGTGTATAAACACCCTTTTGAGTTAATTATGGCTGTAAGTACTTCACATTTCAGTTTACTCTGCCTTCTTTTTGAGATTAAACTCGGATGATCTGCAAACAATGCTCACTGTTATCATTGCTTCTCTTGCTCTGCTGTTCTTGTGATTGGGACTTGTGTCCAGAATCTTTGAGCCTCTGAAACTGCACATCTGTGCGTTTGTGCTTTTGCAGTGTTTCTGGGGTGATGTGTGCTTGCATCATTCTCTGCTGGAGAACACAGAAGTGGGGTCCTGACCCAGCACTTCCTGTGGACTTTTCTGGTTGTCTTTGTTCAAGTAGCTGCGCACAGGGAGTGTGGTTTCTCCCTTGTGATGCTTCTTTGGGTGAGAACTTGGTCCTGAGGGAAGTCACCTCCCTTGGTCTCAGGACTGAGTACTGTCCATTGGAGTCTTCCCTATGCGTTAATGAGCAGCACTGTTCAGTTAGTTTTTCCACCAAATAGTAAATCCATGATTCAAACCCAGGGTCCACAATGGGGCGGTTAAAGTGTTTACTTTGTTATCTGTCAGAACCGGGCTGACAAGCGTTTTACTGGAGTGAAAAGAAGCCGAGCACCATTTTCAATCCCTTGTAAATGACCGCAGAGCGGTCCTTGTCATTTCTTTTGCGGCACTGTTAAGGTGTGAGGCCCATATGGAGATGCATGCCATACTCAGGAGAGCGCATCTGTCATGAGAATTACGCAATCCGAGATGCACCTGTGGCACTGGCACCAAGCTCGGAACACGCGCCACAGCCCAGCAGGGAGATGAGCGCTGCTGCATTTGGGGCCCTGTGCCCCTTCCTGTCCGAAGGAGTACCCAGGCTGGCCTGGGACTGGAGATCTTCCTGCCTGGGGCTCCCAAGTGCTGGGCACTACAGCTGTGCACCGATAACCTGGCTGCTGCCCTCCCTCCTACCCTCGGTGACTCTTACCTGTTTCTGCTCCTTATGTGGAAAAGCTCCGGGGTTCCTGTCCTTGGAGCATCTACTCGGCATATGCTTTGATATGAGTTAGATCTATGGTCTTGAAAAGCAAAATACAAACTCAAACCTCAAGGGAACATGTCTTGCTTCTTTTCCCTGATTGAAGTATTATTTATGCACGCTGAAAAGGCCTCATGCAGCTGGGCAGTTAATCAGTTTTAACAGTAATCGCCCACACCTCTGTCAGGACAGGACATTTGCATCCTTTACCACAGACAGCTCCTTGTACAGCTTCTTTGTCAGGTGTGAGCCTTGGTTGTTGTTATGGGTAGGAGCTTTGTAGCCTAAAAATAGTTTTGTATTTCCCCTAAATATTTTATGTGAATGATTTGTGAGAAAGACACTTTTCTGTTTGCGTGCTGGCTTGGCTTTTGGTTGTGTGGGGCAAACACCCCGGGGGGGGGGGGGGGGCGTCCTCCCATCCCCACCCCCACCCCCCCCCCAGCCGGCTTGAAAGGAGTTTTGTTAGAGGACATACATGAAGTGATAGGAATCACATAGAGGTTCAGGAATTCCTGCTGGGACAGGCTGGAGCCTGGTGGTGGAGGGTGGCTCTTGGGAGCAGTTAGCTAGCTTCTCCACATGGGACCCTGCCTGCTCCCTCTGTCCCACCACCACTACTTTACTTCCTCCCTCTTCCTCCCTTGGGGCCTGCTGAGCTGGCCACAGCCTTGGGGTCCAGTTGAACTCTGGCATTTCTTGTTGCAACTTCAGTTTTTGTGGAGCCAGTTTCTGTCACATTTCCTACTTCACATTAGAGAGAGAGGTGGGGAGGGAGAGAAAGAAACAGACTGGACCCATCCTCTTCTTGGGCTGAGGCTGCGCTGTCCAGGGGAGTCACCTGACCTTTTCAGTCTACAAGGCGGCTGAAGTCAGGGAGGAGGCGTGGGGCAGTCCCTGTGTGGAAAGGCACCAGGATGGGGCTGGCAGGTTATGTTTGCCAAAACTTGGTGTTTTAAAAAGCTTTGTGTGGGCTGGTGAGGTGGCTGGCTGGGGAAGGCGCTTGCTGCCAAGCCCAGTGAGGCTGACCCACACGGCGGGAAGAGAGAACTGATGTGAGCAGTCTTCTGACCACCACACTTGCACTCTGGCACGCATTCTACCCCTCCCCTAGGAAATGTAAAAAAATGTTTGTTTGTGTGTTTGTTTGTTTTCAAAAATCCTGCATTGAGTCTGTGGTCAGAGGCAGAGGTTAGCTAGCCTCTTCCTACCCTGGATTTCCTAAAAAGGTGTATAGATTGCTTAGTGTTCAGACTTCCTGATTTCCTTTACTGTTTTCAAAATTAGGAAGTTTGCTTTGCAAATTTTATGCATGACTTTTGCATAAATTCAAATTCGAAGCCACCCCCAGTTTTTAAAAACAAGTCACTTGTAAACTACTTTTGTTTTTGGCAGTGGGTAACTTCCTCTTGGATTGTTAGTTTTTTTCTTAGGTCTGAAAATAAAATATATTTCCTTCCTCCTCCCAGAACTAGGGTTGTCGTTGTCCAGTTTTGTACAGCATCTCTCGCCCTTTCCTGACTGTGGTTTTGAGGCAGAAGAGCCTCAGCATTTACTTTGTTTTATTTATTTATTGTTATTATTATTATTATTATTATTATTATTATTATTATTGGTTTTTCCCCCAGCAGGGTTTCTCCGTGTAACAGCTCTGACTGTCTTGGAACTTACTGTGTTGATCAGGCTGGCCTCGAACTCAAAGTGCCTCTGCCTTCCAAGTGCTAGGATTAAAAGTGTGTGCCACCATGCCCGACTATTTATTTTTATTAAGGCAGACAGTAGTGTATTATGTGTAACCCAGTGGCCCTGAGAGTCCCACCATGGCTCATCCATGGAGGGGGAAGGGAGCGCTAAACAGGTGCATTGTCCTCTCAGAGGAGAAGGCAGGAGCGAAGGAACCACTCCAGTTACACCTTTGTTCTGTGAAGCCAGGGTTTGTGATTTCAGAGTGCAGAAAATCTTCAGGTGAACATTGCTGAGTACAGACAGGAATCACATATTTTAATTGCATTTCTGTTGAATTAATGAAAGTTCACTATTGGCTTGAGTGTCAGCAACATTTTTTTAAAAAATCTTGTTAAGGTTTCATTAGCTTATTTGAATTAAAAAATGGCATTTAAGCAAACAGAACTGAAGTGACGGTTTTGAGCAAGCATTTGTGACATTCTGAGGTGGGTGAGGGGAGTTAGTGGGGGATGAGATGCTTAGCTCAATGTTCCTTTCATCTCCCGCGGTCCTACTAATGCACATTCCAACATACTTTGTGAAGGTTCTGGGCCACGGTGGTGTCCCCGGCTTCAGGTTTCAGCCAGACACATTTCCTGGTGTGGCTTATCCTTCTTGCTTCAGCTCCCTGGCCTGCACAAAGGGTTTATGGTCTCCTGGGAGTACCTGGTGCATGCCACAGATCGGGGCCAGGACCAGGCAAAGGTTGACATACTGGGGTGACAGTGTTTCATTTTGAAAATTCTAGGACAAAACACAAGTTTTAAAGCTCAGCCAGCCAGGCGTAGCGGTGTGTGTGGTAGCGAGAATCTCACGTTCAGCCTGCCTGGGCCGCAGAGCGAGACCCTGACTCCGAAGTGAGACAGAGACTTTTAGGTACTCCGCTCCCCTCTCCCCAGGGTTAAAGACGTTCTGGCTGGATGTGTGAGAGGGGAGCTCTGGAGCGGTCATGGCATGAGAGCGCTGGTGTTTTTTCTGTCAAGGACAACTGTCCCTTTGGACAGTTGAGATGTGTGATGGAAGGCTCTGGTGGCTTCTGCCCTCCCAACACTCACAGCTGTCTAGTCCTGCTCCTGCCCTGGCCTCCCTCCCCCTTTTCCCGCACTTCTGTTCCTCTGTCCCTGGTGGTACTGCTTGCCACAGAGCCCCTCCTGGATGCTGAAGTTCGACACCCTGAAGGTTGTGCCTGTGGATCGTGCAGTCTGTCCCCACTGTCTCTCAGCCCCAGCCCCTGCCCAGCCGGAGCCCTTGTCCCTTTAGTAGTGACCTGGTTACGTGTTCGTTTTCCTCCTCAGTCTTTGAGCCCTTCAGGGCACCCTGTGGACCCCACCACCGTGGGTTCTGGAGGTGATTTCCTGCTACCTGCTGTTCCTCCAGGGCCCTGCCTGCCTGTGTCCGGCCCTTTAAGATCATTCTGTTCTGGCATGGTCTGTGAGCCTGGTGCCTCTGCCCCTCTGTGTCTTTTTATATTCCTTCCCCTCACATGTTTGCCTTTCCCATCTGTCTCTTCAGATCTTGTTCAGCGTGTCCTGCCCTGCTTCCTTGATGCCTCTCGAGGCATGCCTCATGCCCCCCCCCTTCCTTTTTTTCCCCTTCACTGCTGGGGGATGAACCCAGGGCCTCACGCATCCTGGGCACGTACCCCACTGCTGCGTCTCACCCCACACTTCCGACTTGTTCTTAGTATTACGTCAGCTGTAGGTACTTGGCTTATGATTGCATTGGCTTTTCGAAGTGCCAAGTGTTCCTCAGAGTGGGGGTGCTGCCCGTTGTTGCCCTTGGTCCGAAAGCACACAGGCATGTGGGGCCCGACCGAGCAGCAGATTCCCACTTGTTCACCTGAACCCTGAGGACGAGGCTCTGTGTGGATCTGGTGGGAACCCAGATCTAAACTGCAACTGTGACCTGTTCTCCCAGGCCTTTGTGTTTTCTCTGTGAGAGAGGCAGTGTGCTGGTCCTTAGGTCATCCAGGGCATCACCGGAGAAGGCCCCTCTGTGATGATGAAGTGTGATGCTCCTTTTTCCTGTGAGGTGTGCAGAGCTGTTGGTACACACAGGGGCAGCAATGGAGTGGTTGCTGCACAGTTGAAGAACAAGAAGTCTTCATTGCCAGTGTGGTTGTTGATTAAATAGCCCACCAAACACACACACTGTTTCTCCCCATTCCCGTTTGTGTCTTACAGCCTCTCTCTAGAACAGCTGAAAGGAGGAGATAGAGATTATCTATCCTCCACAAGTCTAGATGCAAATTCCACCAGCCCCAACTAGTTTGTACCCTAGTGAATAGCCAGTGGTGGACAGCCACATCCTCCTCGGCCTTTTTCTGGTACCCCTTTGCCCACGTCCAAGTATCAGACAAAATGAGTCCCTTTGTACACACAGATGGTTCTGCTGTGACTTTTAGCTCAGATGGGCATTTATCTTTAAGCTTTATTATTACAGCCATCTGTAAACAAGAGGAGAGGGGAGCCTACTGTTTCCTAATAAGTCCCTGTGGACTCTGTGGGGTGCTAGGCAGAATCTTAAACTTGAGTGCATCCTGAGGAGGTGGCTCTGCTCCCTGAAGGTGGGTAGGGTGGGCTGCCCGCTGGGATCTGCAGATCAGTTTGCAGTGTTGAGCATCGAATGTTGTCATCCAACAATTTGTTGTTTTTATATTTATTTTATTTTTATGTGAGTATTTTGCCTGCATAGATGTAGGTGCACCATGTGTGTGCTTGGTACGCTCATATGTTAGAGGAGGGCATCAGATCCCCCCTAGATTTGGAGTTCAGATGCTTGTGAGCTGCCATGTGGGTGCTGGGAATTGGACCTGAGTCCTCTGCAAGAATAGCCAGTGCTCTTACCTGCTGAGCCATCTCTCCAGTCCCCTTTTATCTTCTTGAACTGCCTTTTCTTCCCTTCACCTTAGGTTTCATCCTTGGGTCTTTTTCTGTTTCTGATTTTAGTTTCCAATTTTGTGGTAATTAGACATGATATTTGCAATTATCTGTTGTTTGACCTCAAACAGCCTGGTGTGTGGTGAGTTCCTTTCTCCTTTTTCCTATGGATATGTGGTTTAGGCTGGATTTAGACTCTCGATCTCCTGCCTCCATCTCCAGAGTAGCTGAGATTCTAGGGCCCGTGCCTAGCTAGAGTTCATTTCTACTCTCACAAATGAGCACATGCTCCCCAGGAGACTTCCTCAGAGCATCCATGCAGCCGGCACTGATGGGGCCTGGGGTCCCGGTGGCTTGCACGTTCCTGGTCATTCCCTGATGAGTGCAGATGCTGTGGACGTGCTGTGCTCTCGGATGAGGTTCAGCATAGTGCCCTGCTGCATTCAGCAGAAGCTGAGGTAAGTCAGCTGACTGACTTGCTGTTAAAAGTGGGCCATTCTAGTTTGCATGTGGGGAGCAGGCCTTTCCCGGCCTTCATCCCATTCCTTTGCACGCCAAGTCAAATCATGTTGACTGTGTGGGGGGGGGGCATTATGGGTGCTATAGCATTTTTTAGAGAAATGAGGCAGGATCAGATTTAACTCCAACAAAAACAAATCTCCAGACATTGCATTTTGGGAAATTTCAGGCATACACAAATAAAGAGAATTGTAGACTGCCGTGTACCCACCCATCACCCAGTTCCCAAGTGTTATCAACTTGCAGTGATTTTCTGCTGTCCTCTTTGGTACCCCAAGTCAGGTTGTTGGTTATGGGCAGTATTTCTCCAGCTCACAACATAACCATGTTGTCACCCCAGTTAATAGTTCTTCCTTGGTATCACTCACTCCACCGCCTTCTCAGGTCCCTAAAAAGAAAACGGGGCTATGGCTTACTGCAATGGTTCTCGACCTGTGGGTCTCGACCCCCTTGGGGTCGCATTATCAGATCTTTACATTACGATTCATAATAGCAAAAGTACAGTATGAAGTAGCAATGAAATAACTTTATGGTTGAGGTCACCACGACATGAGGAACCATACTGAAATGAAAGAGTCACAGCACTGGGAAGGCTGAGAACTGCTGGCTTACTTGTCTCCCCCTTCCATGTGCTGCCTGTCTCTCGGCCCGGCCCTGTCCCCAGCTCCTGTCCTCTGTTTGCATTCCCGCCTCTGATTTGTTAGGGAAACTGGGTCATTTGTCCTGGGTGCTGCTGCAGCCTTTTGCTGATTTAACTGTTCTCTTAAGCCAGGAGGCAGAGAGGGCCCAGCCTGAATACCATCATTTAAACACGTTCTCCGTCCTCCAAAACATGGATTAAAACCACTGTTCCTGGTCATTCCCTGATGAGTGCAGATGCTGTGGATGTGCATGCCAGGTGCCCAGTCTCTTCAGGTTAAACTGGGCTGTCCTATTTATAGTTTCTTTTTAACCCAGTGACTTGGGTCACATGCTTGTACTGAGCACCATGGCTGTATTGGCACAGTTTCTGTGAAGTGTATGCAGGAAGCTCTTGGGGGAAGACTGGTCCATGGGAGGCATTTCGGCCAGGTGTCCACTTGTGCTGGTCACTTGGGCTTTGCCCTTTCCCACACTTCTTTCTTCCGGCCCTTCATGAGAATCACTGTTGTAGAGAGACAGGTTGGAGTAGGTGGCAGCTGTTACGGTTGGCATGTATTTCTTGTGTGTTTCTGTTGGTGCTGTGGTAACGAACATGGCAGGTACTGCCTGTCACCCTTGGAAGGGCAGGATTAGGGGCTGCCTCTAATTGTTAAATTAAGAATTAAATTCTTCATTTAAGGAAGATTGTATGCAGTTCCTGTTAGTTCCAGCTACCGAGGAAGCTGACGCAGAAGGATCACTGGAGCCCAGAATTTGAGACCAGACTGGGCAACATAGTGAGAAGTTGCTTGGAGGAGGGAAAGGAAGGAAGGGGGAAAAAGCTGCTTTTTGTCTGTCTGCCTTTCACAGTTACTAAAGTCCATTTTGCTCTTTACCCTGAATATGTATTAAGCAGTTTGTCTTAAGAATGAGTCAGTCTTGGGAAGAATGCTGGTGTGTCTGCGTGACTTTTGGGAACAGCTGATTTTATCTTTTTGTTGGGGATTGAACTACACTAGCTGCATCCCAGCTCTTGGTCCTGCAAGTTGGACAGAGGTCACATTGGAGCATCTTTTGGTCAGATGTGTTTGTGATTTACACTTGGATTGTGTCCCAAGAGACTCTGGTGCAGATCACAGTTTGCATTCATGCTGAGGTTGGTTGTTACCGTAGCTGCCTGAGAAACATGTTCGCCACATAGCACACTGTTTCTATTAGTTTCTTGCTGAGCACACGGTTTGTTTTAAGTAACATTCTTAACTCTTGAGTGAGTAGTAATCTGATTTTTTTTTTATAAAAAGATGTAAGTCTAAGAAGTTATTATTAAGTGAGTCTGTTTTCTTGGTAGCTGTTACTCTGTGATGTCAGTTTTCCTAGTCATGAAATGCTTTTCTCTTCTCTCTTAAGTTTCTTGCCTGTACACATATTAAAACCAAGGCCAGAACTAAAAGTTTCAGGTACATATATTCAGAAGTAAATTGATTTGGGGATAATGGATCCTGCAGCACTTGCTCCCGGACACCATCACCTGCCTTTTTACTGGCTGACGTCATTGTTGAGAATAACAGTTCTTACCATTCTACATTCACACTGCTGAACCAGAATTTCTAGGGTAGGTGCACAGTCTGAGGTCTTGCCATCAGGTACTGGTAGTTCTGAAACCTGCTCAAGTTGGAAAGCTGCTGGGTCAGATCATTCACAGGAAGTTAGGAGAAAGCAGGTGGATTCGAGTTACAGCATTTTCAACTTAAAATCCCAGAGTCCGTCCTTCACTGGGCTGTGCAGTCTGCTCCCCTGTCTTTTCTTGTAGGGAGTGCAGCATGCCCTGGGGTACTGTCTCCCTCCATGCTCTGGCCTTCTCCAGAGTGCTGAGTTTTTGGGTAGTTAAGTAACTTCAAAGATATGTTAATAAATGGGTGCTTCCCTGTCTTTAAACCGTGTAGATGGTTTTATTTGCTAATTTTAGGTAGATTTGTACTATATGTTAAATTTTTGTGGTTGTAAAACGTGTATATAATAATTTCATTTTAAAGCATTTTAAATGTATAGTTTAGGGTATTAAATACAGACATAATTAAATACAGTGCCTCCATCTTAACCATCATTTCAACCAACACTGTACCCATTAACCAGACACTCACACCCCAGCCATCATCTCCCCTCCTTTGTAGGCAGTGCTGGGATGGAGTCCAGGGCCAAGTACATACTAAGCAAGGACCTTACCACTGCGTTACCCACCCTAATTCTGTTTCCTGTGTCTGTAAGTCTGTCTTCTCTTCGGTTCTGCAAAGATGCGGAGGCATTTTTGATCTTCTGTATCTACTTAGCCTGATGTTTTCAAGGCTCCTCTGTGTTGGATCAAAATTCCTTCCTTTTCTTTTTCTTTTTTGTTTATTGGTTTTTGAAACAGGGTCTTACTATGTAGCTCTGGCTGGCCTGGATCTTTCTGAAACTCAGAGATCTGCCTGCCTCTCCCTTCCAAGTGTTGGGACCAAAGGTATGCACTACTACACTTGGCAATTTTATTCATTTTTTTCCTTTTTCGGGGGAGCGGGGCAAGGTTTCTCTGTATTTTCTCTGTCCTGAAACTTGCTTTGTAGACTAGGCTGGCCTCTAACTCAGAGATCTGCCTGTCTCTGATTCCTGAGTGCTGGGATTAAAGGCATGTGCTTCCATGCCCGACTTAATTTCGTTAATTTTCAAGACTGGATAATGTAATCCATTGTGTATGTACATATCCATCCATCCATTCATTCATTGATTAACATTTTGGTTGCTTCTGCCTTTTGACTATGAGGTATAATGTACATTTTAAATACTTTTAAACATGTATTCTGTGTGTCTATAATGTGTGTGGAAGTGAGAAGACAACCAGCAGGAGTTGATTCCTTCTGTACACCATGAGGGTCCTAGGGACCATGCCCATGTTCAAATGCCTTTCCCTTCTGAGTTATCTGGCCAGCCCCTGCACTGTACTTTTTGATTTTGTTAAGATTTATTGTTGTGCGTATCAGTGTTCATCTGCATGTATGTATGTGTACCACATGTGTGCCTGGTGCCTGCAAAGTCCAAGAGTGTCAGATTCCTTGGAATGAGTTACAGGTTGCTTTGAGCCACTATGTGGGTGCTGGGAACCAAACATGGGTCCTCTACAAGTACTCTTAACTGCCAAACCATCTCTCCAGCCCATACTGTACATTTTTACTCTAATATTAACAATAATAATAATAATAATTGCATTCCTCTCCATGTGTGTTGTTTTGTTTTGAACTTGTTTATTTGAGGACATGGTCTTGCTCTGTAGCACAATCTGACCTCAGATTCATGATTCTGCAATGGTTTCTTGAGCATTAGAGTTAAGGCGTGTGCAAGCAAGCCCAGCTCCAGCCCATCCTTTACCTTGGGTAGACTCAGACTAGTTCAGTCATTCCAAGGAGAGGGTGGTTTACATCTTATCTTTTCTGTAGTGTTGGGACTCAAACCCAGGGCCTTGTCCATGTGGCCCTTGGCTTTCCCATCCAGATAGCCCCCAGCCTGCTGTGGAAGTGGGATGACGAAGCAATAGCTTTCCACTGGTGGCCCGGTCTGTCCCCTCGAGGTCTGGCGTCAGTCAGGACTGCTCTTGACTTCCTGTCTTCTGTGACAGAAGCCTGAGCCCCTCAGGCTCTGATGCCGCAGAGCTGATAGCAGTGCTCTGCGGGCCCTTGGCTGTCTCGGCCTGCTGACTCCACACGGCTTTGCTTGTGGTTCCTGACACCAGATACTGTTTCCATAGTTCATTGCATTCTTTTATGTGGGCAAACACATGGCATTTTTAAAGCTGACAGCTGCAGTTCCCTGGAACACCAAATGCTTCTTCTGAAGGCCATGGATTATCTTTTACGCTGTGAAAAGTCAAACAGCTCTGCTAAGTGGATGGAGCTTGACTTGAAGGCCTGCAAAATGGACTGACTGTTGGAGGTGCATTTATATTTGGTTTGTTCCGTTCCGTTTTATCCTTTTTTTTTTTTTTTGACACAGGCTGTCTCGCTTATGCTGGCCTCCATCTCCATCTCCATGGGAGAAGGACCCTCAGCTCCCCATTGGGCCTTCCACCTCCACCTCTCAAGTACTGAAGTTACAGGCGTGTGCCACACACCTGGTCTGGGAGGGTCTGGTGACTTGAGGCCAGGGCTTCGTGCATGCTAGGACGCTAGGAGAGTAGTCCCCACACCGAGCTGCCTCCAGCCCTAGTGTCCCTTTATTCTCTAGTGGGGACCGGCCAATGTTGGGATTTTAATTTTGCTTATTGAAGAATTTGCGTCAGCATATAGAGTTCTTTTGCTTTTCCACATGTTTGTGGCCAGGCGCTGTCAGGCAGCAGTGGTTTGCTTTGTTTATTTTTCTGTGAGCAGCAGATAATGCTGTTTTAATAGTTGAACCCTAACACAAAAGAGTGGGATTAACATGCCGCTGATGTGTTAGAGCCAAGTATAGCACGAGCTGCTTCGTGGGCTGGAACTGCAGGAATGAGGATTGCAGCGGAGGGAAATGGTGGGCGGAGTAGTCTCCAGGCTGCTTAGTAGAGAGAGCCAGGGCTAGGGTCTTGTCCTGACCAGCAGCTGGGCTTGCATGGGTCTGTGCCCCAGTTGTCATGTCCAGCTGCATGTGTGCTGTTGCTGTGGAGTTTGCCCTTGAGTGAGGTGCCCCTGCCCTCCACTTTCCTGGCATGATTGTTTTTGATGTAGGGTCTGGCCATACTTGGCTCAAACTCCTGGCTGAAGTCCTCCCACCCCAGTCTCCTCGAGGGGCTGGGAGTGCAGGTGCTGGTACACTGGGCTTCCTTTACTCTGTTTGTACCCATTTAAATAGCATTATAATAAAACAGCTGCTCAGCACTTGGGATGGAAGGAATATTTTATATTTTAAAAGGGCTGTCAGCTGGGAGTGAGGGTGGTACGCACCTCTAACCTCAGCACCCAGCACATGGACTGTACAGATGGGATGTTTGAAGCCAATCTGGGTGCATGGTAAGACTCCCATCGGCCAGGAATGTGTCCTGGGCACAGAGAGGTTGCTTTTACTCTTAGGAATCCACATCGGCCAGGTCCTTAAAACTGGGTTTTGTTTGACGTCCAGCCAGCGGTTGGTAGTTGCAGGGGGAGGGGACATGTCCTTGTATTAACCTGCCTGTGTCCAGATGAGTGGGCTGTTGACAGAGGAGTCTTGAACATGTACAGGAGACCCTTCTGCCCCTTTGGTGTAGTACTTGGGTGCTGTGGTCCTCTGAGGACTGGGGAAGTTGTCCTCTCATAGTGTATAATCCGGGCTGTCTTTGATCTTGTGGTCTTCCTGCTTCAGCTTCCAGAGTACTGGGATTACAGGCATGAGACACCATGTATGGCTTTAAAGAAACTTTAAAGAACTTTAAAGAAACTTAGAGAGTATTAATTGTGTAGCAGTAAAGCAAAGGAGGACCATGTGTCATTGGGGGTGGAAAATGATTCTAAGCCCAATATCCACCTTCTGGAATCTGGTGATTCTCTGGAGAGTTGACACAGCTCATTCCCTTGTGTGGGTTCTCAGGTGTGTAGTGGGCAGCAGAACTGTGTCCACAGGCTGTCTGATGAGGCCATCTGGCTTGGCCTAGAGACCAGCCTGGCCTCCTATGTGGCTGACAGGGAGCCTGCTGCTGAACCAGCTTTTGCAAAGCAAAGAGCACAAGTCCAGGAACAGTAGCTAACATAGGAACATGCTGCAGTGCCACATTATTGGTCAGACTGTACAAATGAGTGAGCTTTAAAACTGCCGGCCAAGAGACTTCCTGTAAGCAGAAGTTTTGGTCCCACCAGCAACTCCCAAGTACCTGGCAGCTGCTTCCCAAATAATTGACTCAGAGGCTTAATATTACTTATAAATGCTTGGCCAGTAGCTCAGGCTTACTACTAACTAGATCTTACATGTAAATTAACCCTTAATTCTTATCTATGTTTAGCCACAAGGCTTGGTACTTTTTCTCCAGGCTTACCTGTGCCCTGCTGTGCCAGTCAGTGCCCCTCCCTGGTGTTTCATGGCCCTCTGGGTTTCTGTCTTTTAGGTGGACAGCGTATGTCAGCCAAGGGCCATCTGGGAATTTCAGGCTCTCATTTGCCCTGTCATACTGCCTTCCAGTTAGTCTTCAAATGACAGGCCTTGGAGGAGGACCACTGAGCGGCATACATGATGGTAGAGGAGATGGGGACGGAAGCAAAAATCCAGAAGTCAATGGGAGCCATCATGCTGCTGGGGTCAGGTCTCTAGTACCAAACTGCGAGAGTGCCCAGAAGGCTTTTGTCTTGAGAACAGTAGTGGACTTTCTGGGGCTCTGGGAACCCAGGCTAATGTTGACACTTATTCAGGCCACCACAGAGCCCAGTTCCTGACATGAGTCCAGATTGTGTTTCCTCATTGTGTAGGGAATGTTAATACTATTAGCAGCAGGCCTGCTTCAGGACGGCCTGTATTAGGGGCACATTCTAGAGGACACCTCATCACTCAGAGCCCCAGTCTGTGTCTTATGAACCTTCTCTTTCTGTCTTTTCACCTTCGGGGCTGTATTTTGTGCTTCAGCAGCAGTGGAATGTACTAGCTCACCATTGAGCCCGATCCTTGCCTGTGTGACCAAGGGAGAGAGACCAAGATGCCGACAATTACATCTGGTTTCTTTTTTATGGTTGGCGAATTACACATTAAAGTAACTGGTTTCCAACAAAGCCTCATGAATTTTACATCTTACATTTAGGGTCCTGGGGAGATCATTGTCATGTGAATAGATGAACACAGGTTTTTATATGGTGCATTTTCAGAGAACCACTGAATGAAATCCTTACTTTGGCCAGGCCTAGTGTTTTTAGCCTGAAATCTCAGCTACTCTGGAGGCAAATTCCAGGCCATCCTAGGAAACTTAAGGAGACCTGGTTTCAAAATAAACAATAGAAAAAGAGTTGGGCTAGAGAGCCATAATGAAGTGCTTGCCTGGCGTGTGGGAAGCAGTGCTTCAGGGGAGGAACCCCCAGAGCCGAGCCTTAGTGTGTGAGCTGTGGGCAGACTTGGAAAGGCTCTCCTTGCTCTGCAGAGCTCGGCTGGCCTTGGCAGTGTGCCCATGCCTGTACTTCCTACTGCTTCCTGCCCCGAGGAAGTTAGTGTGCTACCATAGCATACTGCGCTGTGAGCCTGTCATGGGACAGGGTCAGAAACACTAGGCAGTTCCTAATCTCTCAACAGTGCTTTAAGTTGAGGAAGATGAAATGGCAGCTCAGTGAGCAGTCACCTTCCCTAGGACATTGTGGGTGTGCCCTCCGTGTGTGTGTGTGTGTGTGTGTGTGTGTGTGTGTGTGTGTGCGCGCGCGCACGCGCGCGCGCATTCAAAATCCTGATGCCAAGTCTTCTCTTGTGGTTTGAAATGGTATCTCCCTGTCCTGGGAAGGACAGAGCAGGGTCCAAATCTCAGAAAACTCACTGTACTTCCTCACTTTAACATGCAGAGATGGTATGAGCTTGCCTTTAATCCCAGCACTGGGAAGGCAGAGATAGGCAGATTTCTGAGTTCGAGGCCAACTTGGTCTTCTGTTCATAACAGCAAAATTAAATTATGAAGTAGCAATGAGATAATGTTATGGTTGGGGTCACCACAACATGAGGAACTGTATTAAAGGGGCACAGCATTAGGAAGGCCGAGAACCACTGCTCTTGAGCCTCCCTCCTCGTCCTAGACTTTCCCACTGGTGTCCTGTGTGGTGTGATTCTTGCTGATGAAGTCTGGTGACTTAGAGTCTGCTCAGAGCCAGCCACACTCCCCTCCCCCCCAGGTACTCTGCTGTGTGCCTGTGGTGTCATGAATCTGCCACGCAAACTGTCCTGAAACATTTCTCCAGCTTCAGTATATTACTTTTTGGAATGTTGTTCAATGGTGTGCATCCCACCCTGACTCAAGCGTTCTGTCTGATGGTAAAAACGGTGCTGGCAACCCTGCCGCAGAGCTCTGTGTGTAGTAGGTAGGGATCATAACCCAGAGACGTTACCCAGAAAGGCGAGGAACGGTTATCTGCAGGACGTAAGCAGGTGCAAGGTGTGGCATCCCCAGGCTGCTGTCTGGGATGCCAGTCTTGAGCTGTTCAGACAGCAACAGGCTCATGAATGAGGACAGGCTGAGTTTTCTAATTAAACTAAAAAGCAGAAGATGCAGTTAGCCAGACGTGCTTGGTTATACTTAGAAGTTTATTTTAAGACTCAGTTGCTCCCTTCAGTCTGTTACTGTTATTAACATTTCTTGGTGGTCTTACCTGGGAATTCTTTTTTTATAAGATTAAGAAAAAATTATGTCTGGAGAGATGGCTCAGAGGTTAAGACCATTGACTGCTCTTTGAGAGGTCCTGAGTTCAGTTCCCAGCAACCACATGGTGGCTCACAACCGTCTGTAATATGATCTGGTGCCCTTTTGTGGTGTGCAGGCAAAAACATGCAGACAGAGCACTGTATACATAATAAATAAATAAATTTTTTTAAAAATTACATCTATGTGTGATTGCCTACATGAATGCATGCACACACCATGTGTGTGCCTGGTGCCAGCGGTCAGAAGAGACTGTCAGATCCCCTGAAACTGAAGTTAGAGATGGTTGTAAGCTGCCATGTTGGGACTGGGAACTGAACCCAGGTCCTCTGCAAAAGCAGCAAATGCTTTTCATCACAGAGCCATCTCTCTGGCCTCTTGCAAGGGAATTCTTAAAAGAATAATACAAGTATTTCTGGGTGTGAAGTTGACCTGGCTGCAATACCCATCACCCCATTGATAGCTAGGGCTGATTGGCTTGGCTGATCTGGTTGGCTAGTCCAGTGTCCCCTTCCTCCAGCACTGCTCCATGTTGAAGAGGACGATATTTTCCAAATAGAGGAGGGCTGGTCTTCAGTCAAGGGTGTACAAGTAGCTGCACTCCCCTGCAGAAATACAGGTATTTCAAGATAGACTATCTAGATGCCCTTGGTAAATCACGGCTTTAGCTGTTGAGCTAATTGGTCCTTATTAGGTTCAGCTAGAAGCCACAGAGGCAGTGTGGAGCAGTCTCTTCCACATAACCATATACAGTCAATTTGAGTAGTCCATGTCACCGTGGGCTCAGGATGGGCAGGAGGCCAGTCTTGGTTGCATTGAAATTCTGCCCCCCCCCCCCCAAAAAAAAAAAGCCAGGCATAGTGGCTTTGTAGTCCCATCACTTGGGAGGCTGAAGCAGGAGGATTGCCACAAATTTGAGGTTAGACAGGGTTTCTCTGTGTAACAGCCCTGGCTGTCCTGGAACTCGAGTTGTAGACCAGGCTGACCTCGAACTCACAGACACCTGCCTGTTTCTGTCCCTGTCCTCCCATCCTGTCCCCATGCCCTCCCCCCATTAGAGGCATGAGCCACCACCACCCCACCTCAGCACATTCACATTTTAATAGAAGCTTTTAGCTGAGAGCTGGCTTGGGATGCACTGGAAAGTCCTTGCATGTCCTTGCTTGACCCGGTGCAGCCTTGCGGGTTGAACATGGGGCTTTTCTGAACTAGATCACCTGGAAGGTGCATTTGTCAGCACCACAGACTTTGGTGTTCTCTAAGGTGAAGTGCATATTTAAACTTCAGATAGGTTTAATTTTAGAGAAGGTGGTTTGGGGAGTGGCTTGGTGTCTATCAAGTTTTTCTATGCATGTCTTAGTTTGAGACTGGGGCTGATGGTGGAGAGAGAGGACTCTAGTCACCTAGCTGATTCCCCCATGCATTCTGTAGTTGTGAGGCCAGTGGTGTAGACTTGAGCTTGGAAATGGCTGCTTGGATTGGGTGTGTAGTGAGGTGTGTCGTAATTAATTAGGCTATAACTTTCAAAGGGGCTCAGTTTAGAATTTTAGTTTTCTTTAAGTGTATTATTAAGTATGGACACAATGTTGAGCAAGGGCTCAGCATCTATCACAAGAGGCTCAAGAGTTGGAGGCAAGCCTGGGCTACCTGGAGAGACACTATCTTAAAAACAAAAACCGAGTGTGAGCACCCAGAAGCCCTGGAACTTGGAACCTTGGTTTGTTAGTACTAAGCAGAATTTCAGACAGGGTCTTACTGTGTAGTCCTGGCTAGCCCAGAACTCTCTATGTAGACTAGACATAGAGAGTTTAAACACAGAGAGCCTCCTGCCTCTGTCTCCCAAGTACTGGGATTAAAGGTGTGTGCCACCAAGCCTGGAAAGAGGCAGGTTTTGCTGTGGCATTCTGTCAGGAACACACAAGCCCACAGGAGAATGAACTGTGATCTAAAGCAGTTTTCCCTGGGGAGCGGGCACTGTCATTACCTAGACTTAGGTGTCCGTAGGCCTTCAACCCTCCCGAGTGGCACTGGGGTTAACGCCAGGCCCTGCACTTGTAGGCACATGCTGTACGTCTGAGCTGTCCCTGCAGCCCATGCTTTTGACTGGCAGCCATAGGGCCAGGGCACCGGAAGCATTTGTGGCCCTCCTAGGAAAGCGTGCTTGGTGCCGGAATCACAAAGGCTTCTCTGGAGTTGACCAGCAGCTTGCCACCGCCATTATCTGGATAGGCAGGGCTGGGACTTGAGTCAGTCTGCCTCTCAAATGTGTCCAGTGTTTGTTTCTTGGTTGGTGGCATTGGATAGGTTATGGTGTAGATTATTTACTCACTGATTTTCCCCCCCAGGGTAAACCTGTGTCTGATAATCAGGGTTTTTTTGGTCATATCTAGTACCCCAAAACATTTCAGCTGTCCAGAAAACAGCTAGCTTGGTTTGTTAGCTAAATTGGGTGTGAACTCAGTTCATTTGGGGTGGGGTGGAGTTGTTCTTTAAACAGGATTTCTTTGAAATAAGTTTTCCTGGCACTGTGCAGCACTCAGCTCATTAATTCGAAGTCGATCCGCCTTCACTAAATACGGTTTTCTTTAGCACAGTGCTAGCTTTTAATATGTCAACATGGAATCCAGAAGTCGTTCAGAGCTCAGAGCTCTGTTGCCACCTCCTAAGCTGCAGGCTCAGAACCCTTGGAAAGGGGAAGAGTGGGTGTGGAGGTGGGAGGAAGGGTTAGTTCCCCAGGAGCAGCTTCCTTCTCGGGCAGGCAAGTGGATGAGGCCCTAGTGTTTTTATTTTTCAAACAGTTGCTGCCTTAGACACCAAGTGTGCAAACGACCACCATAGCTTTCTCTTTCCAAAGCCAGTCTTCCTTTAAAGGGGCCTCAGAGCATGCCTGCCCTCTCAAGAAGTGACGGGTGCTGGCGTCGGTTGGTTCTGTTCAGCCTTCTTTGCCTTTCATGTTGCTGAATGCTGGGTGTGCTTAGGAAGCTGGATGTGCCCTGGGGAGACAGGACAGCTCTGGGCTTGCCGCTGCCCCCTGGCTCTTGTGTGGCCCTTGGGGAAGAACGGAGCTTTGAAAGTAAGAGGCTTCCTGTCTGGCCTCCATGTCCATCCAGCCCGTAAGACGTTAGAGAGGTTTTGCCCTGCTGTCCTGCGTGGGGCTGGGGCTCGGACAAGCACAGGTGTGTTTTCTGATGATTTCCTCATGGGCAGTGGTGGCTTAACTCTTGTGAGGACTGCCTGGGTCCTGCACACTGCAGGTGTGTCCTGTCTTGGCTTCTTGGCCCTCCCATAGGATAGAGCTAGGGGAAGTAAGTTTTCCATGAGAGCGGCTTGCTTCTGTCTTCAGGGGCTGCTGATCCGCTGCCTGGGAGCCCCGGGGGGTGCAGCTGCTGTTGAACTGAACACTAGGTGTTGGTGTCTGTGAACTCTGGAGACTGAAGTCACGCCAGCCTTCCCAGGCTCCTTTCCCGTAGCCCTGTTTCCAGTGCTCACGGTGTTCAGGACTCATTGGCCATGCTGAGTGGGAAGCAGACTAGAGTCGCTGGTTTGTGTGGGAAACTTATTCCATAGTGTAAAAAACTTTATTAACAAGACCTTGTTTCAGGCATTGAGGTTCTTATTTCCATGGGAACGAAAAGAGAGGCAGGATTTGGTCCCTGCCCTGTGGTTGATACTGCCAAACGAATGTCAGGATGAAGGAGCATGGAGGGGGGGGGAGGGGAGGGGAGGGGAGGGGTTCGCAAGCACTCTGAAGAGAGAGGCTCTCTACCCTTTAGTCTCTCCCGAGCCTGAGGGCCAAGGTGCCACCTGGTTGGTCACCTCAAGGCACAAGGGAGGGGCTCTGCCATGTGAGACTGCACAGGTGTGTGACTTCCTAGGCAGTGAAGGGCTTCAGTGTGGTTTCAGTTTCAGGCTCCACCGTGGGGTCCACTCAGCTTCAAGAAGGCAGTGGTAACACTAGGTGTGATCTCGACACACCTTTGATCCCAGCATTCAGGAGGAAGAGGCAGGTGGGTCTCTGTGAGTTTGGCCATGGAGAAAGACCCTGTCTCAAAATAAAATAAAATAAAAAGAAAGACCCTGCCTCAATTGCCACCTACTCAAAAAAAAAAAAAAAAAAAGTAACGGTGTGTTTTAAAAGTGGCTGCTGTAGGTATTGACGAAGAGCCTCCTCCCTTTGCTGTTTCTTGGTAGGTTCCTAGTTCGCTCTTTAAGAAGAGCTGTAGTTTGGAGTCCCGTGTCCTTAACTTCTTGGTGTGTCAGTGACAGAATGTGCAAGGTCAGCTCCTAGTCCCCCCCCCCTTCGTTTTTTGTTGTTGTTGTTGTTGTTGTTAGAGACAGGGTTTCTCCTTGTAGCCCTGGCTGTCCTGGAACTTGCTCTGTAGACCAGGCTGGCCTCGAACTCACAGAGACCTCCTGCCTGTGCCTCACAAGCGCTGGGATGAAAGGCCTGCGCCACCACTGCCTGGCCCCAGCCCCATTTCTAATGCAATGCTTTCTGCATTGCTGGGCAGAGAGTGGAATTTGGCCCTGGAATCACTCAGTTGGGGCCTCCTGAGCTCTGTGTCTGCGGAGTGATCTGAGCAGGTAAACGAACTTCCCAGAGGCTGTCGGTGGTGAAGTGCACGGAGAGGCGGTCACTGTGTGACTTGTGAGGTTCTGGCTGTCATGGAGCTCAGGATCTGTTTGAGTGGAGAGAGAAAGAGGCCTGTGTGAAGCTAGACCTGTAAGCACCATCAGTGCCACGTGCAGGCTGCCTTCCTGCCAAGCTGTCCTCACATGACTCACTGGGTTTCTGAAAATGGGACTCATTGCTATTGGCGCTTCCCCTCCTGTTGAGGAGGAGGAGGGCTGCCTTGTCCCTAAGGAGGACTTTGCCGGAAGATAAGGACCCATGCATGTGTCATTGTGTTCCTGCTGGGCTGCCCGCTCCCCTCCTCCATTCCCAACCCTTGCAGTTCCCTGTCCTTTTGGAACATGCTGTCCGTCACTGCTAACTGTAAACAGAGCTCGATGGGCCCAAGGCCCAGTGAAAACCCAAGGCCTGTCCTGTGTGTCTGCACACTACCGCCTAGTCAGGCTGGAGTTTTCTCGGGTTCCTTCAGTAGGCAGTACTGTGTGTGTGTTCCTGGGCCCTCTGCAGCGTGGTAGTCACTGGCTGCCTGCTCTTCCCATCCTGTAACCATTGTCACACATTTCTTCCTTAAATCTGCTTTTGGTTGTGGTTCATTAGAGACATTACCATAAACCCTCTCCCCATTTTTAGTTAAATCTTACAGAGGAGTGGCCCCTGCCAGTCTTGTGTGCCCCTGCTTCATGGAGGGTGCAGGCGGCAGAGCAAGTGTGGGGTTTCCCGTGCCTGGGCACTCCCTCCAGCAGAGTCTGTAGTTCTCTAGTCTCTGGATTGCTGCGGAGCCAACTAAACCTGGTGCTTAGGTACATAGAGTTCACAAATTACATCACATCTTTCTTTCCCTTAAGTTTTATTTTAAGATCATTGTTGATTCATAATATATTAAAATAATACAAAATGCTGCTATGGTGAGCTATGAGCTCTTCAAACCTGTTTCCACCGTGGAACTGTGTTGCAGAAATAATGTCCATCCACACTGTCGGGTGGGTACCGTTTCATGTGCTCCAGTGATGCCACTCTGCAGCCATTCCCTCTGCCCTTCTAAAGCTCCTCACAACCTCTGGCCTCCAGTTTCTGTAAGTTTGTCTTTTCCTGAATGGTATATAAAGTTCAAGGTCATCTTAGTTACATAGAGGCTAACCTGGGATATATGAGACCCCTATCTCAAGGCAAAGTAGACAGACAGTACAAGTGGATTCTTGTGGGTGTGTGACTCCTTAGGCTGTGGACAGTGTGTGTGCAAATGTAGGGTCATTCCTTTCCATGTGTGCGCACTTCCTGAAGGACTTGTGGCCGTTGCTGCTTTGAGCTTGCATGTCTACCACCCCATCGGGCTGGTGCTGGGTTCTCTGGTGGCTTCATGTTCAGGGTTCAGTTTTTAGAACATGGCTGCTCTCCAGATTGGTGGCAATGGTTCACATTCCTGCCCGCAGTATCTGAAGGGTTTTTCTCTCCACGTCTTCCTCAGCTTTTAGTGTATGTTGTGTCTGTCATCTGGTGGTGTACAGTGTGGTGCACAGTGACAGTGGCCTGCGTGGTTCTGTCTGTGTCTCCCAGTGGCTGGCGTCTCTGCTCCTCATTCCTTTTTCTTTTTTTATAATTTATTTAACTTTATTTTATGTGAAATGATGTAAAAGGTATCAGATCCCCTGGAACTGGAGTTACAGACAGTTGTAAGCTACCATGTGGGTGCTGGGAATTGAACCCACGTTCTCTAGAAGAACAGCCAGTGTGCCTCACTGCTGAGCCATCTCTCCAGGCCCCTCTGCTCCTCATTTCTATGTGGAGCTGTTTGCATGTGTCTAAGCTCCCTGGGAACTCCTGTTTCCCTCTTTTTTTGAGATGATGGTTTCACTCCTTAACCCAATCTGGACTTGAACTCATAATCCTCCTGCCTCCACCTTCCAGCTGTTGGGGTTGCTGGCATGCACCGTAATGCTTTTATTCATATTCTGATTGCATTTTAATTATTAAGAGGATTTTTGTTTTGTTTTAGATCATGGTAAATATTTAAAGAAAAAAGGCCATCCTAATTTTTTCCTTCCTTCAAATTTCTACATTTGTCAAAATCGACTTAGGCAGACCCTGAGGTGCAGTGGGGTTCAGCTGTGCTGGTGCTGATTGTGCACACAGCCTTGGGTTCATCCTCTCAGCCCGGAGGAGGAGGGAGCGGCACACTGCAGTTTTCTGCGTCTGTTTGGCCCACTGGGGTTCTGTCTCTCCCAGTAGAGAGCAGTTAGCCTTTAACTGCATAACCATGGCCAGGGTGAGGGATCTTCCCTGTGGATTGCTTTTCAAAGTCACGTTAGCTAGGTTGGTTCTTTTGCCTTGTACATAGATTCGAAAATCATCTTGCATTTAACTACAAGAAGAGCCTGCCGGGGCTTGCACTGTGTTGAACTTGAAAATGCATGTGGGCAGAATTGCCAGTCCATGACCGTGGGTCTCCCCTCTTCTGGAAGATTGCTGTGCTGCAGCCTGGGGACAAGGTGCTTTTTGTCTAAGGGTGCAGCAGTGATGGCTGTCATTTCCTTCTGTCCTGCCATTTGTCACAGGCCTATGAAAGGAGGTTCCCTACATGTCCTTTGATTCCAATGTTCGTGGACAGTGACACCGTCAGCGAATTCAAGAGTGAAGATGGGGCTGTTCATGTCATCGAGAGGCGCTGCAAGCTGGATATCGACGCTCCCAGGCTGCTGAAGAAGGTGGCTGGAGGAGGGGGACACAGGAGGCTGGGAGCCGCCCAAGACAGTGGACTCACGTTCAGCAAGAGCACCGTTAATAAATGCTTTCCCTCTTTGTCTCTTCTTTAAGATCGCAGGAGTCGATTATGTTTATTTTGTCCAGAAAAACTCCCTGAATTATCGAGAACGCACTCTGCACATCGAGGCCCACAATGAGACGTTTTCTAACCGGGTCATCATCCATGAGCACTGCTGCTACACGGTGAGTCGTGGCCCCAGCCCCCGGGGCCCCAAGGCCACGTGCAGCCACTGTTAACAGGACGCTTCTTTGTGCTGCACCAGCTGCTGTTGCTCCATCGAGATGAATGACAGTCGGGGAGTTGGTGTAGCGTGCTGGGGGAAGGGCTGTGTGGTTGTGGCAGTCAAGGCAGTCAACTGTTCTTGTTTCTAAGGCAGGGACTGGCTCTGTACCCTAACTGTCTTGGAATTTGCCCTGTAGACCAGACTAGCCTTAACTTATCACCGTCTTGCCTTGTCTCCTGAGTGATGCTGGATTATAAGTGTACCCTTGCACTCAGCTCCTGATTAGTTTGTTTTGTTTTTTTGAAACAGGGTTTCACGGTGTAGCCCTGGCTGGCCTGAGTTTATTATATAGAGCAAGCTGGGCTGGAATACACAAAGGCCTATCTGCCTTTGCCTCCAAGTGCTCAGACTAAAGGCATGTAGTAACCAAGGCCTATGGTGATATATTGTGTACCCTAATAAAATTTGCCTGAAGATCAGAGAACAGAACAAGCCACTAGATTAAACATAGAGGCCAGGCAGTGGTAGCATACACCTTTAATCACTAGCACTCGTGACACAGAGATCCCGACCTCTGTGAGTTCAAAGTCATCCTGGACTACATGAGATTGACTCAGTCTAGGAGAGAAACAGCCAGACACTGGTGGCATACACCTTTAATCCCAGTACTTAGGAAGCACACATACATGCCTTTAATGGCTGGATGGAGAAAGGTAGATAAGGTGTGAGGAGACAGGGACTAGAAGACTTTTCAGCAGACGTGTCCCTTTCAGTTAGAGGCTCTTTCGGGCTGAGGAGTCCCAGAGGTCAGAGGTGGTGGCCGTGCTTTGCTCTGCTTCTCTGATCTTTCAGCTTTCACCCCACTATCTGGCTCTGGGTTTTTTATTAAAAAACCTTTTAACATTCGGACAACAAAGGCTAGCTTCCTGGTTGGTTTTTTTTTTGTTTGTTTTTTTTTTTTTTTTTTTTGTTTTTTGTTTTTTGTTTTTCGAGACAGGGTTTCTCTGTGTAGCTTTGCGCCTTTCCTGGGACTCACTTGGTAGCCCAGGCTGGCCTCGAACTCACAGAGATCTGCCTGGCTCTGCCTCCCGAGTGCTGGGATTAAAGGCATGCACCACCACCGCCCGGCATCTGGTTGGTTTTTTAAATATGAAGTTTTGTTTGTTTTTTCCTGGCCCAGCTTCTGACACTTTGGATGTGTTTTGAAGCCAAGCTTGAGTGTCTTTGTGAGCAGAGCTCTGAGCATCTGTGCAGCTTGGGCTTCACTGCATGCTCTTATTGCAGGAGCTGCTTCCCCAGAGCGTGAGAGAGAGTAACCCCTCCTGGTCTCTGCTTCTGCTGTTAGCCTCCTACACCGCCCTCCACACAGAATCCAAATGAGCACACTTGTCCCTTCTTCAAGCCCACAGCACTCCCCATCCCTGCAGAGGAACCCGGAGTCCTCACCCCCTCCCCACGCACCAGCCTTCCGCCCCTTGCTGTGCCCTGCAGCCGGCCATGCCGTCTCTAGCCCTGCAGCCCTGCTGGGCCTTTCTCAACTACCTATGGCATATGTATCCCTCTGGGCCGGAGCAGCAGAGTGTGGCTCCTTTTCTGTCCACGTACAGCACCACGTACAGGTGCTGGGTGAGCAGATGAAGGGGCTAGAGGTGAAAAGTCACTTAGAAAGTCATTATGATTAGAACCTTTGAATGGCGACTCCATCTGGGTAATGCTTTGTCCTGCCTTCTCCTTCCTCGTGACAGTGATGCCATTAAACAGGTTTCTTCTGGGTACTGGTCAGCTAGCGGGAGCCGACGGGATGTCTCTGTTGCGAGCGTGGTAGTGGGAATGGGTTCTCTGCTTGCAGGTTCACCCTGAGAACGAAGACTGGACCTGTTTTGAACAATCTGCAAGTTTAGATATCAAATCCTTCTTTGGGTTTGAAAGTACAGTGGAAAAAATTGCCATGAAACAATATACCAGCAACATTAAAAAAGTGAGTGTCTTTCTTGGGATTTTATGGAGAAGGAGGTGGTCGTCTCTGAGAGAATGACTACAGCCTGGTTGTCTTTTAATTTATTGTTTACTTGTTGAGACACAGTTTCCATAGTTCACTCAAACTCGTAATCCTCTTGCTTCAGCCTCCCAGGTATTAGGGTCACAGGTGTGCACCACTGCTTCCAGTGAGAATTATTTTGGAGGTGGGTAGGTGGGGGATAGGGGGTTGAACTTAGGGCCATACATGTGCTAAGCTAGCATTCCACCACAGAGCTGTGTCCACAGCCCCCAGATGCTGGTGTGGGTAATGTTTTATAAACTGGTGAGTGGGGGTTCATGTTAATCATAGCTGTCTTACCTCAAAGGGGAAAGAAATCATCGAGTACTACCTGCGGCAGCTGGAGGAGGAAGGCATCACCTTCGTGCCCCGCTGGACCCCACCCTCACTGGGGCCCTCATCAGAACCATTGTCAGCAAGCAAGAGTCAAACCACATCTGCAGCTGTCCTGGTCCCAGATGCTGCTGCCCTCAAGGAGGGGCTGAGCGGGGAGGGCCTCAGTAGCCCAGGCACAGCATCTGAGGCTGTGGTGGGAACCCCTGACGGTGAGTCTGGCACAGCCAGGGGACCCGTGGGCCTCCCCTCCTCCCCCCATGGCTCTGTCCAGCTGTGTCTCCTAGAACTGTCCACCTCGCACAGAAGAGAAAGCCATCTGTGTCTTACCTTGTTTCCCAAGCCTCCCACTTCCAGAACACCTTCATTTGTTCTTTTTCACTAAATAGACGTTATTTCTAGTCGTTCACTGATTGGGACCCGAGAGTGATCTCTGTGTGTTTTGACTGTAACGATAGTGGCAGCTTTTCCATCCCACGGCCCTCTGCTCCCTCTGTATAGCTCCCACTCGGAGCACTCAGTGACCAGTGTTACTCCTTTAATGAGGGCTGCCTTCAGGTGGACGAACCCTCAGTTCAGTGGGTTTGCTGAGGCAGAGCGCAGTTAGGTGACTTGTCAATAGTCACACAGCTAGTGAGTGTCAGGGCTGGGCCACGGTTTGTGTGCATTTCCATGTGCTAAGCACATACACAGGGCACAAGTTCTCAATTTTAATTACAAAAGGTTTAGAAAATAGGGGAGAAAATCAGAAAACGTAGGAAGATTCTAACCCTGAGAAGCATTGTTAAGACATTGGAATGTATCTTTCTTCATTCTGTTTGTCTTTGGACGGTCAGCCAGGGAGGGAGTTGGTGTAGTGCTCTTGAACTCAGGCCCTGTGTTGAAGATGAGTGTATTCTGTTAAGCGATCAGCCTGTCCTGAGTAGTACTGAAATTACAGGCGGAGGACCTTCCTGTGTTTATCGGGATCTGATCTTAAAGACCAATTACTCACCTGTGGTTATCAGTGATATCGCCCTAGACTGCCTTATTGCCCCGCTACACTCCAGCACACCCTGCCTGCCGCACACCAGCCTCTCTGAGGCGACCCAGGCTCGCTCCGTGGTCAGTAACACCACACACCTTCGATTCCAGACAAACTCGACGCCGACTACATCAAGCGGTACTTGGGCGACCTGACCCCGCTCCAGGAGAGCTGCCTCATCAGGCTGCGCCAGTGGCTGCAGGAGACTCACAAGGGCAAAGTGAGTGCTGGCCCCTCCCCGTCAGTGATGCGGCCCTTCCCCTGTCAGTGCTGGCCCCTCCCCCGTCAGTGCTGGCCCCTCCCCGTCAGTGATGCGGCCCTCCCCGTCAGTGCTGGCCCTCCCCCGTCAGTGCTGGCCCCTCCCCGTCAGTGCTGGCCCCTCCCCCATCAGTGCTGCGGCCCTTCCCCTGTCAGTGCTGGCCCCTCCCCGTCAGTGCTGGCCCCTCCCCTCAGTGCTGGCCCCCCCGTCAGTGCTGGCCCCTCCCCGTCAGTGCTGGCCCCTCCCCCGTCAGTGCTGGCCCCTCCCCGTCAGCGCTGGCCCCTCCCCGTCAGTGCTGCGGCCTGCGCACGCGCCTGCAGTCTCCTTTGAGGCTCCTGAGAGTAGAGCTCCTCCTGGTCCCGCGTGCGGTGCCCCTGAGTGTGTCTGCTGTGGCACCAAATCCTCACGGCAGGTTTAAGATGCCATCCACACACGAGTAGCCGTGTTTCCTGTGTTTCCCAGAGAAAAGTCTAGCTCAGAAACCACGAAATGCCAATCAGCAGAACATAGTGCCTGTCCATGTTGAGCTGGAGCCCAGACATGTTGGAGCATTTTTTTAAGTGTTGGCCTTAGCATACAGAGGAATCAGCTTCATTGTGACATTTAATAAACATATATCATTGTACTTGGTTATTCAGGAGAATGTCATTCTCCTCCCCCATCACAATGGAGCTTTGCTTCTGAGATTGGGGGAGATCCTAGCCCCACAGAAGTGAGGTTTATAGAAAACGGGACATTTAATTTACTATGTCTAGCCAGTGTGGACATTATCAGATAAAGGGAGCTGAGCATCATGTGTGCCTGACCTGGTCCCTCGGGCCTGGTTGCCTTGGCTTACAGCTGCCAATCACCAGTCGTTAGGGAAGCAGCCACAGAAGAGCACCTTTGCTGGACAGCTGTATAGTGGATGCTCCAGCTCCTTCAGCTGTCCAGTCTCCACATCCTTCAGTCCTCCCAGCTCTGTGGGTGAGTATAGTGTGAGAATCAGGGCAGCGGAGGGGTTGGCAACTAGCTGAGGTGGAGCTGGTGCGTGATCAAGCCAGATCCTAACTTGGACCACTTGGTTCTGGCACCTCCAGTCCTGTTCTGCCCCTCCCCTCCCCTTTCCTCCCTTTTCTTTTTAAAAGAAATGTAGGTAACTGGTTTATTAGGGTGAGAATATATTTCTATGTATGTATTTAAATTTTTTATCTTATGGATATGAGTGTTTTCCCTGCATGTATATCTGTGTGCCGTGTGTGTGCAGTGTCTGTCAAGGCCAGAAGACTCCCTGGGACTGGAGTTAGAGATGATTGTGAGCCTCCCTGTAAGGGCTGGGAATTGAACCTGGGTCCTCTGGAGGAGCAGCCGGTGCCCTACCTGCTGAGCCGTCCGTCTCTTCAGCCCTGCCTCCTCCACTTTCTTTTTTGGGAGAGTCTTATTGAGCTTCAAACTTGGAAAAAGATTTTTTTAATGTTTGTTATTTTATGTTTATGGATGTTTTGCTTACATGCATGTCTACACGGCATGTTTAGCCACTGATCTGTCTCTCCAGCCCCAAATAGTGGAAAACTCTTGATCCTCTGGTGTCAGCCAACTGAGTACTGAGGTTAGGTGTGTGTACCCTCCTCCATGCCCGACTCCCAACACCTACATTCTTTGGTTTTTCAAGACAGAGTTTCTCTGTGTAGTTTTGGTGTCTGTCCTGGATCTTGCTCTGTAGAACAGGCTGGCCTCGAACTCACAGAGATCAGCCTTGCTCTGCCTCCCAAGTGCTGGGATTAAAAGGCATGCACCACTGCTGCCCGGCCACCTCCATTCTTAATCACTTGGGTGACTAATTCTTTTCAGATGATTGATGCCATGTCCTCAGCACTGGCTTTGTCTCACATGGCCAGGAAGGGTCATGGGAGGCTACTGTTCCTACTCACTTCCTGGCCCATGATGGTCCTACTACCCTCATTCATGAATATCTAGCCTTGGGGGAGATACCTGGCCCAGAGTAGGCTGGGAACACAGCCTCAGGCTTGTTCTTTATTCAGGCAAGCATCCTAGGGAGGAGAACATTCCGGTATGTCTACACACACCAGCACCTGAAGTGTACTGTGTACAGAGAAGCTGTCTTGCTACAATTCACACAGCGGCCAGATGTTTAAGTAGTCCATTTACAGCCGGTTGTGATGGTATATGCCTTTAATCAAGCAGAGGCAAAGGGGTCAGTGTCTACATAGTGAGTTCCAGGCAGAGCTTTATAGTGAGACCCTGCCTCAAACAAACAGAGATCAGTTTGCCTCCACTTTACTTTGCTGAGTTGAAAATGGTACAATCAGGATGGTCTATCCCAGTACTGACTGCTTTTTTCATGACACTGGGGGTGACTTCTCTGGCAGCAGTTTTTGGTGGTGCAAGGGATAGACCCTTGCCTTGTACTTGCTAGAAAAGCATTTACTGTGCTCAACCTAGGGATGCTGCTTCTTGGCACTGTGAACAGCGTGGCTCACTGTTGGCAGGAGGTAGGTGTCTTAGGTTGGGTTTCTATTGCTGTGAAGAGACACCATGACCATGGCAACTCTTATAAAGGAAAAACATTTAATTGGGGTGGCTTACATTTTCAGAGGTTTAATCCATTATCACATGGTGCAGCATGGAGTGCAGGCAGACGTGGTGCTGGAGAAGAAACCAAGCTGAGAGTCCTACAGGGTTTGGTTTTTTTTTTTTTTTTTTTTTTTTTTTTTTTTTGAGACAGGGTTTCTCTGTGTAGCTTTGGAACCTATCCTGGAACTCACTCTGTAGACCAGGCTGGCCTCGAACTCTCAGAAATCCGCCTGCCTCTGCCTCCCGAGTGCTGGGATTAAAGGTGTGTGCCACCACCGCCTGGTGAGTCCTACATCTTTGATCCACAGGCAACAGAAAGTGAACTGTCTCACTAGTGTGACCTGAGCATATATGAGACCCCAAAGCCCACCTCCACTGTGACACACCTCCTCCAACAAGGCCACATCTCCCAATAGTGCCACTCCCTACGAGCTTAGGGGCCAGGTACATTCAGATTACCACAGTAGGTTTGACTTTCTCCAGCAGCTCCCACTTGGCTTAGAGACCTGTCTTCTCCTAGATTCCAAAGGATGAGCACATTCTCCGCTTTCTGCGTGCCCGGGATTTTAATATTGACAAAGCCAGAGAGATCATGTGCCAGTCTCTAACTTGGCGGAAACAGCACCAGGTGGATTACATCTTGGACACCTGGACTCCACCCCAGGTCCTTCAGGATTACTACGCTGGAGGCTGGCATCACCATGACAAAGGTAGGGTGAGCCTGACATGGCCACAGCTCTGTGCTTCGTGGTATCCTCCATGGCACCCTGTAGCATGTCGGGGACAGCCAGGCATTGGGAAGTGGTACGAGTGCCTTGCCTTCTGTTCTTAGGGAGTCTGGTTGGTCCAGGAGAACACTGCAGTGTGTGATACAGTTCGGTAGCCCAGCGCTGACAGACGGCTTGACCACCACCTTTAGAGTAGCCAAAAGCTGCCTGGCCTGGTCTCCTGCCACAGACAGTGCAGAAGAGCTCCCTGAGGCCCAAGGCACAGCACAGGTGCATGCCAGCCACCCCTAGAAAAGGCAGCTTCAAGAAACTCCCCTAGCCCCTCACCTGCCTCAGCCTTGTGGGAAGATGCACCCTGTCCACATTCCTCTCGCCGCTGACCTAGAGCCTTCCAGCTGTATGGGTGGCACTGTGGTCACAGACACGACAGAGACACTAGGAACTGGGCCCTCCTCCCCTTGAACATGTCTTTTCAGATCAACAGCTCCTGGAAATCTTGGTTTTAATTTTGTGAATGTAGTTCTCCAGATTAATTGTAGCTTTATTAATTTTTGCTTTTTTTACTTTTTTGAGACAAGATCTCATGTAGCCCAGACTAGCCTTGAACTCGCTGAAATAGTTAACAGGAGCTTTTAACTCATCTTTTTTTGTTTTTAATATTGTGTATAATTGAGGGTGACAGTAACTTTTGGGTTTCTGCTTGACACGGGGTCTCTTTATGTAGCATAGACTAGCCCTGAACCCAAGATCCTCCTGCATTAGGATCCTGAATTCTGAGACACAATACTGTGCACTCTGATGCTCATGACTTTATTAATTTTTACTGAAAATGTAATACTTATTTTTATTCCACTTTGTGGCTCAACTCTTTTTTTGTTTTCAAGACAGGGTTTCTCTGTGTAGCAGCTCTGGCTCTTCTGGAACTCAATTTGTAGACCAGGCTGGCCTCAAACTCACTGAGATCCGCCTGCCTCTGCCTCCCCAGTGCTGGGATCAAAGGTGTGTGTCATCATGCCCAGCCGTGGCTCAAGTCTTCAGGTTAAAACGTTTTGGTAGTAAGATACCGACAGCCCAGCTGTGGTGGCTCGTGCCTCTAATCCAGCATTTAGGAGACAGGCAGGCAGATATTGAAACCAGTCTGGAAAACACAGTGAGTTCCAGAACAGCCAGAGTTATAACTGAGACCCTGTCTCAAACAAAAGATTAAAAGATGTGTTTTACTAAATATCAGGACATCCAGGTGTGGGGTGAATGTTTGTAATCCCACCCCTTGAGAGGCAGAGGCAGAGGCAGGGTGATCTTACAGAGATTCAAGGTCATCTATGGAGCAAGTTCCAAGCCAGCCAGAGCCACGCAGTGAGACCCTGGGCTGCAGGTGAAGTTCTCCAGGGGACAGGTGTTGGTCCCAGGAAGGATGACAGCAGACCTGGTGTGCTGAGGATGCTGACCTCAGCACTGCCCCTCCAGCACGGCCTGGGTCCGGGGCCACGACTGTAGGGTGTGCTCGGCCCAAGGTCTTCTCTCCTCTGCCAGGTGGTGAAGGTTCTGGAGTGAGTTAGGTGGCCTGTTCATTGCGCCTTCAGGCTAGGGAGCCACGGACCCAGCATGTGCTGACTGTGGGACTCATAGGTTTCCAGATGTGTGTCCTCAGGGAGGAAGGCTGGCTTTTTAAAAATCTTGACAATAACTTTTTAGTAATTTATGAAAAAATTATTTTATAATTAAAAACAACCCTCTGTATTCATAGAAAGTATGTGGCTGTGCTGATGTCCCCGGTACTAAACACTGAGCTTCGCAGCACCCATGGCACACAGGTTGGGAAGCCAGGCAGGCTGCACCCCAGCTCAGTCCCACTTGACCTGGCCCAGCTGAGCAGTGTGGGCCCTACGTCCTGTCATTTGCTATCAGCTGACGTGGTCGCCCCTCCCCGGGCCATTCTTACACAGAAGCCAGTCTCTCTCTGCTCCGTACAGTAGGCCAAGCGCCATGCTTACCCTGCCTATCTCAAGCATGAGTGCAGAAGAGCATGCTTCCCTGGGGAGCCTTTCTGGGCTCTGCAGGGGACGAACACAAGGTCTCACAGGAGGGGCCTCTGGCATGGAACTGCTCTTTAGCCCTTGTGAAGACTCTTAGAGGTATGTCCTGCCACTCGACACAGCTTCCTCCCTGCCTCCCTGCAGATGGGCGGCCGCTGTACGTGCTCAGGCTGGGGCAGATGGACACCAAGGGCTTGGTGCGAGCCCTCGGAGAGGAAGCCCTGCTACGATATGTAAGTGCTCTGGGGAATGCTGGGCCGCGTGCTGGCCTCACTCTCGCTGCCAGCAGGACTGAGGCATTGTAGCTGGCTGCTGGGACAAGTGCTCATGCTCTGCACTTGGGGACATGTGCTCTGCAGGAAGGAAGGGTTCTGAGGGGACATGCACCGCAGGCCTCAGGAGACAGCTCCTACCGCCTCTGACTCACAGAGCAGTCAGCCACGTCCCTTTTGTTGACCCTCCCTATTTCAGGCTGATGGTCCCTTTCATAGACTGCTGAGCTCCAGGCCACCCCTGTATCTCCCCAGATCTACTGCACCCCTGGCCCAGAGAAGAATCTGTTCTGTCAGTTTGAAACAAACTAAGACTTAAAAAGGCAAATCCCATCTCCCCAGTATTCACAGCTCTTGTTTTGCTGTGTATTCTTTCAGGTGCCTGTACCCCAGCCATGTGTGTTTACACACACTCACACATACACACACACACACACACACACACACACACACACACACACACGTGCGCGCGCGTGTAACTCCACCCGAGAGCTTTCCTGAGCCTCCCTGGCAGCTGTTCTGCCTGCCTCTGCCTTGGCTGATATGGTGAGACCAGGGTGTGCCCACACTCCTCACCCCCCTGCTGCTGTCCTGAACGAGCCTGTCCTCCTCACCCCCTCCTGCGGTCACACGTGGCTGTGTCGTTCTGCCTTAGCACCCTCTGTGAAGTCTGATGTTACTTGTACCTTCTGGGACTGACCCTGGCCTCTGTCATTTGCTCAGGTTCTTTCCATAAACGAAGAAGGCCTGAGACGATGTGAAGAAAATACCAAAGTCTTCGGCCGGCCCATCAGGTCGGTGCAGCCTTATCTCCTTTTCACATAAAGAACAGGAACTAAATACTTTTAGCTGATCTTTGGCACCACAATCTGATAGTCGATGGTTTCCAACATGTTCTAGAAGGTTGGAAAGCAAGTGATAAGGTCAGTTCCAGGGCTAGTGCCAAGGTTTCCTATCTGCCACCCCTGAGTTACCAGCTGCCTGGTCCCAGGAGCCAGGACTAAGGTGGTTTCCTGTTGGCTTCTGTGCCCTTCAGCCCACAGTTCTTTTTCAAGAACCTGCTTCTAACTGTGGAATACTGTTCTGAAAATGGGCAGAGGAGGGGGCTGGAGAGAAGGCTCAGCAGTTAAGAGCACTGGCTGCTCTTCCAGAGCACCTGGGTTCAATTCCCAGCAACCACATGGCAGCTCACAACTGTCTCTAACTCCAGTTCCAGTGGATCCTACTCCCTCACAAAGACATGCAGGTCAAAACCAATGCACATAGAAACTAAAAATTAAAAAAAAAAAAAATGGGCAGAGAAAAAAACTTAGAAAAGAAAAGCCGGGCATGCTGGCTCACTCCTGTAATCCCAGCACTTGAGAAACCAGGCAAGTGGATCAAGAGTTCAAGGTCATCTTCAGCTATCTGCAGTTCAATGCCAGCCTTTGCTGCATGAGACCCTGTCTGGGGTCGAGCAGGTCCGTTGTGCCAGGCCAGGGTGGGCCGGGTCCCTGCTCACAACTGCTTGTCGGTTCTAGAGGCGGTACTAGACCTGTGAATACTGCAGTTGTTGCCCTTTACACTCGGTGTGTCGAAGGCCTGGTGTAAAGGGCCTTGATGACAGGCCAGGAGGCGGCACCTGGATGCTCAGCATTGAGCAGGTCTGAGGGGCCTCTTCAGAGCTGGAGTCTCATTAGCCAGGCTGTCCTTGAACTCCTGATCCTCCTGCCTTTGATGCCTGAGCACTGGTGTTTCAGCAGTTTATAGACTCGCTGTGGTCTGTCAGGACCTGGTCTTGTAGTTCAGGCTTTGTTCCTGTCACGTTGCTAGTCTGTGGTTCATACATGCAGATGTAAGAGTTCACAGCACCTTTGTTTGTTTGTTTTGTTTTTCAAGACAGGGTTTCTCTGTGTTAAAAACTCACTATAGACCAGGCTGGCCTCCAACTCACAGAGATCCACCTGCCTCTGCCTCCCCTCCCTAGTGCTGGAATTAAAAGCGTGTGCCACCACCACCCAGCTAACAACATTTTAATTTTTAAAGACTGTAGAAAATGAAATAGGACACCGTTTGCCAAGTACCATCTGTTAAATAAACCCATCCTCGTGTTATTCATAGCTCGTGGACCTGCCTGGTGGACCTTGAAGGGTTGAACATGCGGCATCTGTGGAGACCTGGGGTCAAAGCCTTGCTGCGCATCATCGAGGTGGTGGAGGCCAACTACCCGGAGACGCTGGGCCGCCTCCTCATCCTCCGTGCCCCCAGGGTCTTCCCTGTCCTCTGGACATTGGTGGGTTTAGATGCTGCTCTGTAGGCAGCCGGGCCTGCTCAGTTCATGCCTCCCACTGAAGCCCCAGCTAGGCGGGAGAAAGCAAATAAACACAGACATGAAGTGCTGCGGAGTCTTTGAGGGGGAAACGAGCGGGCTTTTCCTGAGGAGGGAGCCTGGTGCTTCGCCAGTAGACGTCCCAGGGTGCATGAAAGCTGCGACCCCGCCACCTCGCTCTCGCATGGTGTTACACTGCAGGCGTGGTCTCCGAAGACCACGGCAGCAGGTGGAGTTACTGTTCTGTCTGGTTCCTTTCAGGTTAGTCCATTCATCGACGACAACACCAGAAGAAAATTCCTCATTTATGCAGGAAATGACTACCAGGGCCCTGGAGGCCTGCTGGATTACATCGATAAAGAGATAATCCCAGATTTCCTGAGTGGGGAGTGCATGGTATGTATCGGCAAGACCCGTGCCAGGGCCAGGCACTGGCTTGCCCTGAAGGTTTTCCGAACTTCTGCTTGGTTGCTGGCGTTACTTTGTTGAGCTGGACTGAGCCACTGAGGAGTCTTTAGGAGGGTTGTTACTAGGTCCATATCTCTGCGTGATGTGAGTGTGTGAGCCTGAGTGTATAGGCCCAAGGTTGGCTCAGTTGGTCTCCACTTTGCTTTTGAACCCAGGACTCACTAATCAAGCGAATCTGTCTAGCCAGCTTGCTCCAGGGTCCCTTCCTTCCACCTTTCCTGAAGTGGAGTTACAGGCAGGCTGGCTGTTCAGCCCACTCTGCATTTACAGAGGCACCGGAGATCCAAATTCTGGCCCTCACAGTTTGCATGACAAATACCTCATCTGTTGACCATCTCTTCAGCCTTTAAAAACACTTGTAAGATGTTGAGTCGACTCCGAAGACCATTTCTCCTTGACTAAAGTAAACCAACAGAATATTCAGAGTTGAAATGTAGAAGAATTGTTTCTTTGTTTTGTAGATTTGGGATTTTAAGAAATGAGGTGATGGATAATTACCCAGAGGCCTCTGCTGGCAGACTGTCTAGTGCTGGAACATGGAGGCTCATGCCCAGAAGCCTGCCGTGAGGGTTCAGGGAGCAGGAGCCCACAGAGATGTGTGACTGGCTCTGTGGCACACGGTGGGAATGGAAGTAGCGGGGAGTCAGAGTTCTTACCAGGCTCTCTAGTCACACGTGACACTGACGTTGGTCTTCTGAGGTCTGTCTCTGGGGACTGTCTGGTTGTTTTAGCTGGAGAGTTGAGCTTTCAGTGTGGTTTTTCCAAATGGCTGGAGGAATTTAGAAAGCAGGAGAGCTGCGCTTCGCTTCCGTGAGGGAGATTGAAGATGTCACCGCAGTTCAAAGGGCATGTGAGTTGCCACCACAGTGATTACGAGCACGGTTAGAGCATGGGCTAGGCTGTGGTACCCATGGCTGCTGTGGAGGGAAAGGCTAGCCATCCCAGGCAGTTAGGACTGGCAGTAATGAGCTGGGGCGGGGGCTCTCCTGACCACCGTCGTCACACCCCTGTCAGTGTTTGCCATGCTGTGTTGTGCTCAGAGTCGAGTCGAGGCCTCCTGAGGCCTGTTCTCAACTCTCCCCAGGAGCTCCTCAAGCTGGTTGTCAAGAGGTCATTCGTGAACTCTTGACTTCTCTGTGCACAGGGGTATTGAACTTTGGACCAGGCTAGTGTTTATTTATGTATGTATTTTCCTTGAGGCACAGTCTCATCATGTAGCCATGCTGGCCCTGAACCTATAACCCTCAGTCTGGAGTGCAGGCTTCACTAGAGAGCCTGTCCACACAGCGTTGGTGACCTTGGTGACGGTGGGGACATTTTCCACTGGTGCTGTGCTACAAGCCGAGGGCTGCAATCTCGCTTTGTGTGGAGTTGCTTCCGGGTTATGATCTCAGGAGTGCTTAGATTTTATGCACTGTAATGTGAGTTTGCTTTATTAAGGTCAGTTGGAAAATTTACAATGAGAACAAATTCTAATCAGCTTAGCTTTTTCAAATAAATTCAGAAAAAGTAGCAGTCCTTTGTTAGGTTTTGGCTGATGCATTGTGTGACCAAGGTCACACAGCATGCTTGCTTTATTTTATCTTGCTCAGAGTTTTTGTGTCTGTGTGGTGCTGAGGATAAACCCGAGCACGGTGCACATTAGGGGGACTGTGCTGCCGAGCTGCGCCCTAGAGGGACTGTCATTTCTGTGGCTGCTGGGGATGAAACTGCCCAACCAAATGCTTTTCTTTTATAGTGCGATATAAATTCCTTTAATTCTCATGTAAATCATCTTAGTAATTGAGTTGATTCCTCATGCATATTAGTGTGAATCCTGTGGTAAACCAGCTTCAGCTTGTTCTCATTTATTCCAAGTAAAAACACTTGTATTTAAGTGGGCTGCACAAATATTTTGCTAAGTACTACAGAATATTTGATAACATTGCCAATGTTCTCCGTTTTCCCAGCTGCCCCAGGAGGTGGGCATGTGGGGTGAGGGGCTGCCTGGCCTCTACCCGGCTCTCACTGCCATGTTTACTTTCTAGTGTGATGTGCCAGAGGGTGGACTAGTCCCCAAATCTCTGTACAGGACTGCAGAGGAGCTGGAAAATGAGGACCTGAAGCTCTGGACGGAGACCATCTACCAGTCTGCCAGCGTGTTCAAAGGAGCCCCGCATGAGGTGCCCGCCCTCGGCCTCTCCCACCTACACCTGGCAGGCAGGGCTTCCCTTAGGGTCCTTGGCTTCTTTTTCTGGTCTTGGGTTTAGGTTTTGTTGGCACTGAGGTTGGTAAATGGCAAGCCTGAAGGGTAGAGCTGCCTCAGGACACAGTGCTCTCTGGTCAGAGTGTACCTTGAAAACAGACTGGCCCATCCACTGCAGAACACACACACACACACACACACACACACACACACATTGGGTTGGATGGTTTTATGGACTAAGTTGTGCTCGGCAGTTTTTCCTGGCTGGGTTCTGGTCATTTGTATTTCTTGCAGTCTTGGCTGGCTTTTGTCAGTCTGAGGGGACTACCAGGAATGGGAACTGAGCACATCTTCTTTCCCTTCTTGGCAACGTGGGGTGTGGTGACCAGGGTAGAAGTTGCAGTGCTCCTGTTTGACGCGTCCCTCTCCCGGTCCCTGTGGCGGGAGCGTGACTGCTGGCCCTTGGCTTAGCTGGGAGGCAGCACTCTATCCGGAACAGGCCCATCCGTCAGTGGAGTGCGGGCCCCACTGATGGCTCTCTGCTGTGGCCACCCCTGTCCGCTGCCTGCCAGCTGTCATCGCTGGTGTGTCTTCAGACAGCTGACGATCGATACACAGAGGCACGCTGAGAGAGAGCCTGGCTGGGCTGGGCTGCCAACAGGCAGGCACAAATCCGGGTGCCTCCCTCCCTCTCATGGTCCCGGGCAGGGGCCTTGGTTCTTTGACTGTCCCACGAGTCATTTGCCTTCATTTCTGATGGGGAGGCAGGCTGGGGTGGAGGAGCCCTTCTTTGCTGTTTATGAGGCAGTGGCTGTCAGTCAGTCTTGTCTTTTGCGAAACTCCGGGCTCACAGTGATTCCTAAGTCACAAAGCACCTGTCAGTGTTGACAGTGAAAGCCTCATTCTGCCTTGGGGTGTAAGGAAAGCACACATCAAAGTACTGCCTGGAGTGAGGCTGGCTTCAGAGTTCCCATCGCCCGCCGCCCGCCCGGTCAGCACAGGCCCAGGTCTCTGGATAGATCTGCCCCTGGGAGCTTCTTTGATGGAGAGAATCGGCTGCACCCTTTAGTGGTGCCTGCTGCTCTGAGAGGGGCTGTGTTCCTTCAGCGGCCTTACAGGGGTTGGAGGAGGCCAGGCAGCAGACTGCATGGCTGCTTCTCCTGCTTTGCAGCCTTCCGCCTCCTCACAGACCTGCCTCTTCCCTCTGGAACACCAGACTGATGCAGAATAAATTCCAGGCCTGGGACTGGCACTCTGTACCCGCGGCGGTCGCCCCCAGGGCACCGCTGATCTCTCCACCCACTTGCGTGCGTTCACAGGCACGAGGCTCTGCCAGCCTGTTCTTCTGTTTATACACCTCCCTTCTTCAGGGCCTGCGGCTGCTCCCTAGCTTGAGGCCGTCCACTGACCCCATGTCCACACTCATGAGTGTTCCTGACCTTTGTCAGGAAGATGAGGAACGGGACTCTTCAGAGTCCACACGGGGCTAGCGGTTTGGCTCATTGGTGACGCCTAGTGGGAACACTGAGAGAATGGTGGATGGGCATCTGGACGCTTGGGTGGCCTGTGGCATAGAGAACTGCCCCATTTGATCTGTCCTGCCCCTTACCAGCTCACACATCTGAGCCACAGAGCCCTAGAGGGGCCCATCCTGCCCCAGCCCTGGCCAGGCCTTGTGCTGTGAATCGGTGGCTGCTAATGGAGTCTCTTTCTCCAGATTCTCATTCAGATTGTGGACGCTGCCTCAGTGATCACCTGGGATTTTGACGTGTGCAAAGGGGACATCGTCTTTAATATTTATCACTCCAAGAGGTCTCCCCAGCCACCCAAAAAGGACTCGCTGGGGGCCCACAGCATCACTTCTCCAGGTGGGAACAATGTGCAGCTCATAGACAAAGTCTGGCAGCTAGGCCGGGACTACAGCATGGTGGAGTCTCCTCTGATCTGCAAAGAAGGCGAGAGTGTGCAGGTAGGCTGGCCATCTGACGCTGTGCTCACTGTCCTGACAAGGAGCTTTTCCAGCCATGTGGCTTCTGCCACCAGGAGAAGGGCACAGGTGGGCCTGCTCAGTCAGACCCCTCACAGCCAGAGAGACTCAGGATGCCCGCGGCCCAGTGGAAGGAGCGATGGTCTGAGGAAGCCTGAGACCAGAGTGATGAACTTAGTAAAATGTGTTTCCCATTTCCCCAGAAGCCTCTGCACCCAAGTGCCATGAGACAGGGAAGAGAATCTTTGTAGCACACATCTGGGTTTCAGTGACTCCTCTGAGCTGTGACGCTGAGCTGTGACTGGGCGTGGCTTTGCCTCCAGAGGAAGAGAACAGACAGAAACAGAGGGGCCAGTGCAGAGGCCACTGCCAGCCCGATAGGAAGCATGGCAGCTCTGGAGTGTGCTGGTTCACGTTGGCCCTGGGCGGGCCCCTCCCTTGGTGCTGGCTCCCGCCCGCCCGCAGCAGCTCTGGCAGTCAGTGCCTGCTCTCACTCCCACGCTCCCACAGTCCTCTGCCCCACACAGTGGTCACCTGCTCTCTACCCCTCTGTGGCTTGCAAATGCAGGCTGCCAGCCCATCAGTGCTCTGTGAGGCAGCTTAAAAGGGAGTCTTCACCCATCTTAAAAGCAGTGCATGTCTGAAGCTGGCTCTTCCTCTCGATTTTTAATCTGGATGGAAGAAGTCACTGGAACCGACTGCCGAGTGCAGGGGAGGTGACGGGAGTGTGGCGGAAGTGTTCTCTGGCCTGGAAATCTCTGTCCAAGAGACAGGCCCACCTGACAGCCGCCACCCTGCCAAGCACCTGCTGCCGCCTGGTGGTCTCCAGAGGCTGCAGGCTGCTGAGGGCAGCAGACACAGTGCAGGCTGCTTCCCAGCCCCTGACAGAGGCCTCAGAGCAGGCCACGTCCAGTAGGTGGAAGGACATGGTCAGGCTGTTGGCAAGCTCTCAGGACAGGCCTCTCCTGGGAGCTTGTGAGACCTGTTTGAAGGTTGGCAGAGTGTCCTGAGTTACACTGCCTGCTGTTGCAGGGCTCCCATGTGACCAGGTGGCCCGGCTTCTACATCCTGCAGTGGAAGTTCCACAGCATGCCAGCGTGTGCCGCCACCAACCTGCCCCGAGTGGACGACGTGCTGGCCTCCCTGCAGGTCTCCTCTCACAAGTGCAAAGTGATGTACTACACAGAAGTGATCGGGTCCGAGGATTTCCGGTGCGTGCCTGAGGGGGGTGGCCTGGGGGTGCTCGGTCACCATCTGGGGCTCTGTGGGCCGCAGGAGAGGGAGGGAGTGCAGCCTCACCTGTGGGCAGAGCACAAGAAGTGGATTCCTCCAGTGGACATCCGTGTCCCATCCCTGCTTTGCAAGTTCTAGTGCGGGAGGAGCAGATGCAGATGAGCTGGGGGTCCAGCAGGCACTGGGCATCTGGGTGGCTCAGGGAAGTTCCTCACTCCTTGTTCTTTCTTGGTTCCGATTGCAGAGGCTCCATGACCAGCCTGGAGTCCAGCCACAGTGGGTTCTCACAGCTGAGCGCCGCCACCACCTCTTCCAGCCAATCACACTCGAGCTCCATGATTTCCAGGTAGTGCTGCGAAGCCTGTGCCCAGTGCGGAGGGAGCCTCCTCGACGGCTGTGCTCCACCCACCCCTGGATTGCAGACTCCTCACCCTCTAGATAGCAGCAGGCTCTCCAGATGGTATACTAGCCACTTGGTCCCAGACTGTCAGGACAGGTAGTTTTAACTCTACCCCTAACTTTAACTCAATAGCCATAGATTTTGTATGCAGCGTGCACAAAATCACACCAGAGCACAAGGGCTCTCGAAAGAAAAGTAGTTTATCTACAGTAAGAGACTGACTGGTCTCAAATGTCAATGCAAAAAATTTTTCCAACAAACTTCACCTTGTCCACTAGCGAATGACTTGTATGACATCCTGCAGAGACGAGCCTCCTCCTCCTCCACGGAACTGAAGCTGCAGCAGGCAGGCAGCCCCTAAGCTGCGCCGGAGTCCTCGAGGCTCCCTGTTAGTGGAGGTGGCCTGTGGATTCAGGACAGCCCTTGAGGTCCCTTTCCTCTGAGGACTTGGCAGCCTACAAGAGCACCCGGTCCTGGAGCTGAGCCAGCCCGCTCCTGAGCAGGGACTCTGCCCAGGGGGGGCTGCCAGGCTCCTTGCGACTCCCGACAACACCGCCCGCCATCATTAAACATTGCTTTCTCTTTCTTCCTCTTCAAATCTTTTGATATTTTTCAGAGCAAAATTTTTCTGTCCATGGACTTGGGGAAGGGAAGGGTTCTATCCTCTGCTGAAGGCTGTTTTTCCTCCTGCAGATGGGCAGCTCTGTACCCGCCAGCACCCAGAGTCCCCAGTCCTCAGTACCCAGGGTCCTCAGTCCTCAGCACCCAGGGTCCCCAGTCCTCAGCACCCAGGGTCCCCAGTCCTCAGCACCCAGGGTCCCCAGTCCTCAGTACCCAGGGTCCGCAGTCCTCAGCACCCAGGGTCCGCAGTCCTCCTAGCACCCAGGGTCCGCAGTCCTCAGTACCCAGGGTCCGCAGTCCTCCTAGCACCCAGGGTCCACAGTCCTCAGCACCCAGGGTCCCCAGTCCTCAGTACCCAGGGTCCGCAGTCCTCAGCACCCAGGGTCCTCAGTCCTCAGCACCCAGGGTCCTCAGTCCTCAGCACCCAGGGTCCGCAGTCCTCAGCACCCAGGGTCCGCAGTCCTCCGCACCTGGGATCTTCAGCTCTCAGCGGGGTGTTTGGGAGCAGTAGGTCACACTTCCTTTCGGAAGTGTGGCAGTGCAGACTCCAGCAGTGTGCTCCAGGGTGATGCATGGCTTGTAGTGGCCTTGGGTGTGTGGTGGATGTTGTAGGGGCGTGTGCAGGTGCCGTTTGCATGCATGAGGGAGCGGGGTGCTGATGGGATGGTAGGACTTCATTTGTTCTATCAGCATTTTATAGAAGCAGACCAGAGGTTGGCTTGCTTTGTCTTTTTCTTTCTGATCCCAACTTCCCAAAGCCTGCTGTTTGAGCAGGCCCTCACTTCACAGCTTGTATGGGGAAAGTGTGTTGCTTACAAAGCTGTCTGGAAGTTGCAGGTGGCCGATCTCCACGAGAAGGGCATGGGATCTGTTTGAGTGTGTGGTAAACGTGTCTAAAGATGGGTGCCAGACCCATATGGCCGTGAGTGTGTTCGGCAGGTGTGGAATCATGTGTTGATGCTGCTCTGAGGCACTGGGTGATGTCTGTGTGACTTGAGAGCTTTGTGGAGGCTGTGGCATGTCAGCAAGCATGAGGAGACACTACACGGCAGCCTGGCTTGGCCAGTGACCCCGCTAGCTCCCGGCGCCCTGCGTCATGCCCAGGCCTCTGGTTGCTGGCCTCTCTGGCCCTTCGCCATGCATTTCCTGTGCGTGGGAGCCATTTCTAGACAGCACAGCAGGGCTGCAGTTACTGTCAGCCCCCTGCTTCCGGTCAGGGCTTCCCAGCTCCAAGTGAAAGGACCTGAAGATGCCCCCGCTCTTTCTCTCTTCTCTCTCCCTCTCCCTTTCCCTCTCTCTGTGTCTCAGATGGCGATTTTGCTGACAGCCTCCAAGAAAATGCTTCACTCAACAGTCCACATGTGCCCAGATGTTTGTAGAGCTATTTGAGTCGCAGCCTTGTCTCAGGCTGAAGATCTGTCCCCTTAAGTCCATTCAGAAGTGGCACTGTTCAGCCCCTCAGAGCTGAGCGCATCTTTAAGAGCTCACAGCACATGACTGCACACTCCCAGGCCTTCAGCTTTCCCCGAGTCACAGGGCGCTGGCTGCCTTGTGAGGGTGACTAGGTGTGATGTGAGTGTGTGGCTTGCAGAGTCTCTCCTCACAGTGCCCGGCACGTGTCCTAAAATGCTGCTGTCTCGCCCTCCCACCCCCAGGACCTACTCTCTGGGTTCTCTTCTCTTCCTAGTGTCTTAATTCACTCTCCTTCCTGAATCCATTATTTGCATATCAAATTCTGTAAATGTTTTGTAAACATATTACCTCACTCTTGGTAATACAGTACTGATAGTCTTTAAAAGATTTTTTATTGTTACAATAATAAATGTGAACTGTTTAAGAAGAGTGTCCTTTTCTTCTTGAGAAGTCTTTGAAGAGTGTGAAGATTGAGGAGAGAACGGGGCTGCCGATGCCCACAGGCAGGGGGAGGCCTGGCTGCGGAGTGGGTGGCCCGTAGTCACTCTGCCTCGACGCCTGCTGTGCCCTGTGCAGTTCAGTGAATCAGACAAGACTGGCACAGCCTGGCTCCCAGGGTCTTCACATTCCTTACTGTAAAATGGGTTTCTCTAAGCGGGCGTGGGCCTGCGGAGGCCTGAGGGACCTCATCCTGGCTCTCCACTTGCAGAGGTCTGCAGAGGCAGCAGAGCCGGGACAGCAGGGCATGAACAGGTTATGGGGGAGGTCATCACAGGTGTGCCAGCTGCCAAACTAGAACCTCCCCAAAGGGAGGGTGAAGTCTGTCCCCAGATGGGGGATCAGATCATTCATGGGGTAGAAGGCAGGAGGTTCCCAAGTGTTGTTCATAGCCTGGTTGTGAGTCCTGCTGGGGAATGCTCTCCCGGACAGTCAAGCTGGGCTCCCTGATATCCCAGCCCGAGGCTGGTCAAGGCAAACCTGTCTTTCCTAGCCTTGGCTCCAGGCTCACATTCTTGTGGAAATGAGAGATAGCCCAAGGATAAGGAGAACTTACAGGCATCTAACCCAGGTCTCACCTGTTCAGCTAAGACCACCCTGAAGTGGCGTGCCCTAAACTAGGCCAGAGTGCTAGCCTGTGCTCATCCTGAATGACACCGTGTATATAGCCCAGGCTAACCTGAAACTCCCTCTGCAGCCTGGGCTGGCTTAACTCCCAAGTGCTAGCGTTACAGGTGTGTGCCGACACCCCCAGCCCCATGTTACAGGTGTGTGCCGACATCCCCAGCCCCATGTTACAGGTGTGTGCCGACACCTCCAGCCCCATGTTACAGGTGTGTGCCGACACACCCAGCTCCATGTTACAGGTGTGTGCCGACACCCCCAGCCCCATGTTACAGGTGTGTGCCGACACCCCCAGCCCCATGTTACAGGTGTGTGCCGACACCCCCAGCCCCATGTTACAGGTGTGTGCCGACACCTCCAGCCCCATGTTTTCTTTGATGCCAGATCCCTGGAGAACTCGGACCAAGCCTGAACCTTGGGGTGCCTGCCGTTCTCAAGGGCCAGGGGAGGCATTCTAGTAATGTCATGGAACAAATCAACTGGGCTCAGTTCTGTTTGGAAAGTAAGGTTTGGAAAAGGAAACCATCTTTGGCAAGATGGTGTGGTGGGTGCAGTTCTCACTGCCAAGCCTGAGTTCCGCGGCAGGACCATGTGGTATAAGGAGCGAATGGACTCCCGCGGGCTGTCCCTGGTCTCCATGCATGTGTAGTGTCATACGTGCCCACACACAGGCACATACAAGTACATGTCACTTTAAAAATTGAGAACTGAGGACTTAGAGAGCTAGGCATTCTGGGAAGATAGCAATGGTGACCCCACAATAAATACAGCCAAGGTAAAACCTGAAGCTGGTGGAGAGCTGAATCCTATGCCCAAAATGCTCAAATGACAGTAAGTATTGTGTGTATTTTTCCATAGTAATAGCTCCTGTGACCATCAATCTGCCACAAAACTAGGCAGTAAGGTATCCCAGAATGCCCAAAGTGGCATGGACAAAGCACTCTTCACAAAACTTTCCTGCACTCTGAGGAGAAAGCAGAGGTGGTCTGGCAGCTACTGTAACAGGAATGCCTCGTAGCCTGGGGTCTTGCTGGACAGGTCTGGGGGCAGCAGCGGACTGCCTACCTGGCCTGCCGCACACACCGAGCAGCCAAGGCTGCTGGGCGCTGCGGGGCAGCTCTGGGAGCAGATGGGCGACTCTTGCAAACTCCGCCAGAACAGCAGAAGAGGGAGCCATATTAGCTGTGGAAGCCTAGAACACTCACATAAAAACCAGTGTCAGAAAAGACCAGTCAACCCGACATCCGTCAGGCAGATGACCAGACTTTAAAATGAATCTTAAAGCAGGTGGTGGTGCACGCCTTTAATCCCAGCACTCAGGAGGTAGAGCCAGGCGGATCTCTGAGTTTGAGGCCAGCCTACAGAACAAGTTCCAGGACAGCTAGGACTGCACAGTGAAACCATGTCTTGAAAAACCAAAAACCAACCAGACAAAACCATCAACAACAACAAAAACCATTGAATTTTAGGCCTGCGATGTGGTTGGTTCAGAGTGCTGGCCTAGCCTGCTGGAAGCCCTGGGTTCCATCCACAGCACCACATAAAACAGGTGAGGTAGTGCATACCTGGAATCTCAGCATTGAGGAGGTGGGAGAGTTCAAGGTCATTCTTGGCTGCATCGTGAGTTAAGTGGCATCCTGGGCTATAGGAGAGCCTGACTCAAAAAATAACACACATACCGAAATTTTTATTTTGTTTCTCAAGACAGGGTTTCTCTGTGTAACAGCCCTGGCTGTCCTGGAATTCCCTTTGTAGACCAGGCTGGCCACAAACTCACACAGATCCTCCCTGCTGGGATTAAAGGCGTGAGCCAGGCTCTCTCACCACCACCCCACTTTTAAAAGGAGAACTAGAACATGAAGACACCAGCAGAGATAGTGGATGAAAGTCTGAGACTCAGAAGTGGGGGAGAGCTGCAGCCGTGGAAACGAGACAGTCAGTTACGGACACTGAGAGACTGACCAGCCGGGAGCACAGGGGAGGAAAACTGTCCCAAGTGAAGAGCCACACAAGACTGGCGGCCAAGACGCTGGGCATGGAGTGGGGGTGGAGCCAGGGCCGAAAACCAGGCAAGTCCAGAGCTATTTTAGTGATAGTGCAGAACTAAGAATGTCCTTAGAGAGCTGTTGAGAAAGCTCGGCGGATAGAGGGGCTTGTCACCAAGCCTGGTGACCGGAGCTCCAGTCCCAGGACCCATATAACAGGAGGAGATACCAACTCCTGACCGCTACACGTACTCTGTGACACACACACACACACACACACACACACACACACACACACACAATTTAAATATTAACAAAAAACCTTGGTGCACGTGGGTGGCAACTTGGCGTTTTTGAGGACTGAACTTAGGCCAGGAGCCAATGAAGTGAGAGTTCTCAAGGAAAGAGTGAGCTGAATGAATGCTTATGGCCAGCAAATTGGCTTTGGTGTCTAAGGGCCCAGGTGAAGCTGGCCATGGGTCTGACTCAGGAATCCTGCACCCAGGCCTTTTCTGGGGCTCTGGAGAAGCTGCTGGTATCTACTTGGAGCACTGAATGTCCAGCCTGACCACAAAACTAGAACAGGAGAAGTGGGTGGGATGCCTGGTGGCCGGTGCGTCCCACAACAGCCTTTTAGAAAGCGGGAAGGGGACGTGCGAACATTGTGTTCAGTTATGCTCTGTGTGTCCTGTGGTTTCCTGATTGGCTAATAAGGCAACTGCAGGCAAACCTCTAATGTTTTGATTTGGGATAGGGTCTGGTTCTAACCTGGGCTGGCCTGGAACTCACTATGTGGACCAGGATGGCTTTCAACTCACAGCAATCCTCCTGTCTCAGCCTCTCAAGTCGCTCAGATTATAAAGTGTGTGCCTCTATCCTCAGCTAATTATGGGATATCTTAAGTCAGGTTCCCTCTGCCCTTTGCCCAGCATTCAATGTGCCCACAATAAAGAGAAGCTAGCCAAGGGCTCTCTAGGCACACACATCAACTAGACAGTTAATAGGGAGTCATGAGCTGTGGGGCAGGGAGTTCTCCAAGTCAGATAGACTTACCAACATTTTAACAAATGGCCCAAATTGGATTGTTTCATCTAGACACACACACACACACCAAAACAAACAAACAAACAAACAAAAAAAACCCCACCATTTTAAAACAGGAGGAACAGGAAAGGGGCTGGAGAGATGATTCAGAGGTTAAGAGCACTGACTGCTCTTTCTGAGTTCAATTCCCAGCAACCACATGGTGGCTCACAACCATCTGTAATGAGATCTGGTGCCCTCTTCTGGCCTGCAGACATACATGCTGTATATATAATAAATAAATAAATAAATAAATAAATAAATAAATAAATAAATAAATAAATAAATAAATAAATCTAAAAAAAAAACCAACAAAAAACCAGGAGGAAGGGGTTGGGCATGTGGCCCAGTGGACAGAGCTTGCCAAGTGTGAAGAAACTTTGGGTTTCGTCCCCAGTGACACACAGTCAGGTATGACTGAGGCAGGGAGGGCCCCAAGCTCAGGGTCATCTCATCTGTGCATCTAGTTTGAGGCCAGCCTGGGTCATGTGAGACCCTGTCTTAAAAACAACCAAGCACCACGAAGTGGCCAGCCGCTAATGGTGACCAGGACAAGTGCCTCTTCCCAGCCGCTGCTGTGATTGGCATGTGGTGGTTCCAGCACACACAGTGTCTTGTCTGTTCAACTGTGCAGAGCTGGTTTCCTTTATTATAACAAGGGTGCTGCTTCTTATGCCTGTTCGGGATGAGCTTTAGAAAGGTCAGTGTGCCTTGAAGGAAGAACACAGGTTTTCTCTTCTCCTAGTTATGTGATACAGGTGGTGTGGTGATGTGGTCCCAGTATACTGTCTCCCAATAAAATTTACCCGAGGATCAGAGGGAAAAGCCACCCACTACATAGAAGTCAGGCAATAGTAGCACACGCCTTTAATCCTGTCACTTGGCAGGCAGGGATCTGTCTGGATCTCTGAGTTCAAGGCCACACTGGGAACAGAGCCAGGTGTGGGTGGCACACGCCTTAAATTCCAACACTAGTTAACCATGGAGGTCTGTACAGAGACAGACAGGAAGTGATAGCTGGACAGGAAGAGGAAGTGATGTAGATGGACAGAGAGCAAATCAGATGGCAGAACAGCAAGGCATATAGGCGTGGGTAGACAGGAAGTAGCTCGTTTTAAAAGCTGTGGAGTTGGTGAGGTGAGGTTGGCTGTGGCTTTCCCTGTTTCCCTGACCTCTCAGGTTTTCACCCCTACATCTGGCTCTGTTTTTTATTTAATGTAAGATGAATTTAGAAATTTGTCTACAAGGTGGTGTGGACAGGAGCTGTTCTGAAGCAACTCACAGCAGCCCCAGCACATGCTGTGGCCATGCCAAGGACAGCGACGCAGGGCGGGAGCTGGGATGGAGGCAGCCAGCTGTCCCTCACTTTCATTGTTCCTGAGGGCATCCTGCTGACCCAGTTAAGGCTGGTCCTCACTGCCACGCGCTGCCCATGGCTGTCCTTTCTTCACAGGGGACCTGGGCTGTTGCTCACCCTGACCTTACCTTTGGGTTGAACCAGAACCAGACAACCAAGAGCTCTCTCAGAGTCTGTGCCAGCCCTTAGGAGGTAGGACCTCCGGGGAAGTCTTTAGGTGACAGAGATCTGCTCTAGAAGATGGTGGGTCCCCACGACTCTTGCTTCCTGGCCATCAGATGAGTGGATCTTTTTTTGCATCTTGCCATAAAGGGAAGGGGCCGATCAGCTCAGGCCCAAACCCTCAAAACCTGAGCCCAAATGAAAGTTCTCTCTTTCTAAGTTTGTCGTCAGGGATTTGTCAGTATGGTGACCCAAAGCCCATTGACACCGGGGGACTCTGCAAAGGTGTTGGGAGAATTAACCTGTTTTGTGTGAAGCAGGTGACCTCCCACGCCATCAGGCCAGAACTAACTAGGATAAAAAGGCTGACATGGCCCCCTCCTCCCTGCCACCCCGGGATTCTCCTGACCCCTCCCAACCAGAGTGTAGTCCTGGCTTTGGACTGGAATGCCAGCTCTTAGTCTCCAGGCCGTCAGGCACAAGGAAGGTTCTATGTTGTGTTCTCTCTGCAGGAGAGGACATGAGGTGGCCATCGAGAGCGGAACTGAAACATCCCCAGGCAGCTCTTCCGCTCCAGAGCCCCTGGGAATGAGAGGGCAGACCATTTGTTGGGGTGAGCACCAGGGCCAGAGCGGGGGGAGCTGACAGAGGAAGATGATGGCCAGGGAAAGCTGTACCCCAGCTTCTGGCTCTGCTTCTCTCGTCTCCCCCAGGCTGGCCTCCTGTGGATTGCTGGCATCAGCCCCTGTGGAGTGTGCGACCCACCAAGTTGGGGTGTCTGCCCTGTTCGTGGTTCTGCCCCTGTCTAGAGCCGGAGCCGGCCTGCCCTGGGGAAGTGGCCCTGACTTCTGATGGAGTCAAGTGGAGGGATTTCTTGCAGGCCCTAGCCTTGTAAGTGGGAGGTGATCTGGCCTCGGGCCCAGGTACCTCTCTCTGCCTTCCGGGGCCCCTCCTTCTATCAACATCTGTCAGCAGATGTGTTTCACTGGTATCTGTAGAAGGCCCTGTCACCCAGGCTGGACTCAGGACACACTGGACATTCAACAAACTCAGTTTTCCTTCTGACTTGAAAAGAAATGAAAATATTGTCATGGACTCCTAAGAGAGTCCTAGGCCCCATGGAGAGGGCACACTGATCCCAAAGGCTGGGAAAGGAAGGCCCAGCACCCTGGGGGCTCCCTGAAGGGAAGGTGGGGGCACCTGTCAGTCAGCGTCAAGATCTGCCGGGTGCAGTGACAATGGCTGACAGATGTGACAGGGCAGGAAGAGTTAACTCCGGCTCTGTCCGAGGTGCAGCCCATGATGGTGGGGAGTCACAGCGACGGGTGTGAGGCAGCTGGTCACACAGGATGGTGGGGAGTCACAGTAACAGGTGCGAGGCGGCTGGTCACACAGGATGGTGGGGAGTCACAGTGACGGGTGTGAGGCGGCTGGTCACACAGGATGGTGGGGAGTCACAGTGACGGGTGTGAGGCGACTGGTCACACAGGATGGTGGGGAGTCACAGCGACCGGTGTGAGTCGGCTGGTCACACAGGATGGTGGGGAGTCACAGTAACAGGTGCGAGGCGGCTGGTCACACAGGATGGTGGGGAGTCACAGTGATGGGTGTGAGGCAGCTGGTCACACAGGATGGTGGGGAGTCACAGTAACAGGTGTGAGGCGGCTGGTCACACAGGATGGTGGGGAGTCAGTGACGGGTGCAAGGCGGCTGGTCACACAGGATGGTGGGGAGTCACAGTGACGGGTGTGAGGCGGCTGGTCACACAGGATGGTGGGGAGTCACAGCGACGGGTGTGAGGCGACTGGTCACACAGGATGGTGGGGAGTCACAGCGACTGGTGTGAGGCGGCTGGTCACACAGGATGGTGGGGAGTCACAGTGACGGGTGTGAGGCGGCTGGTCACACAGGATGGTGGGGAGTCACAGTAACAGGTACGAGGCGGCTGGTCACACAGGATGGTGGGGAGTCACAGTGATGGGTGTGAGGCGGCTGGTCACACAGGATGGTGGGGAGTCACAGTAACAGGTGCGAGGCGGCTGGTCACACAGGATGGTGGGGAGTCAGTGACGGGTGTGAGGCGGCTGGTCACACAGGATGGTGGGGAGTCACAGTGACGGGTGTGAGGCGGCTGGTCACACAGGATGGTGGGGAGTCGCAGTAATGGGGGTGAGGCGACTGGTCACACAGGATGGTGGGGAGTCACAGTGACGGGTGTGAGGCGGCTGGTCACACAGGATGGTGGGAGTCACAGTAACAGGTGCGAGGCGGCTGGTCACACAGGATGGTGGGGAGTCACAGTAACAGGTGCGAGGCGGCTGGTCACACAGGATGGTGGGGAGTCACAGTGACGGGTGTGAGGCGGCTGGTCACACAGGATGGTGGGGAGTCACAGCGACGGGTGTGAGGTGGCTGGTCACACAGGATGGTGGGGAGTCAGTGACGGGTGTGAGGCGGCTGGTCACACAGGATGGTGGGGAGTCACAGCGACCGGTGTGAGGTGGCTGGTCACACAGGATGGTGGGGAGTCAGTGACGGGTGTGAGGCGGCTGGTCACACAGGATGGTGGGGAGTCAGTGACGGGTGTGAGGTGGCTGGTCACACAGGATGGTAGAGAGTCAGTAACGGGTGTGAGGCGGCTGGTCACACAGGATGGTGGGGAGTCACAGCGACGGGTGTGAGGCGGCTGGTCACACAGGATGGTGGGGAGTCACAGTGACGGGTGTGAGGCGGCTGGTCACACAGCATCCACAGTCAGGAAGCACTCGGTGAAGGCCGGCACCCGGCTCACTTTCTCCTTTGATGCAGTTCAAGGCCTCAGCCCGTGGACGATGCCATGTAGGTTCAGGGTGGGTTGTCTCACCTCAGTTAGCCTAGTCCAGAAAGTTCCTTTGAAGACATACCTGGAGAGGTGTCCCCTAGGTGATTCTGGATCCTGTCAGGTTGGCAATATTCACCACCATGGGGACCAAATTGAACTGCCCCTGCCTGCCTGCCATCCATCTATACCCTCAGCTCTGGGCAAGGACAGGGTGGAAAGGGACAATTCCACAAGAGGCATCCCTCTCCCCGACCCAGGGGGTGTTGCCACGTGTAGCCACCTGGGCGGGTACAGAGTTTGGCACCAATGGAGCAGGGTGGCTAGCCAGCAACTTCTCTCCTGGGCCTGGGCATCCTTGCACTTCTGGCCATAGGCTTATTACTCCCTAGAGCAGTGGTTCTCAATCTGTGGGTCGTGACCACTTTGCAGGGTGTCGAACGAGCCTTTCACAGGGGTCGCCTAAGACCATCAGAAAACACAGATGTTTACATTAAAGTTCATAACAGTAGCAGAATTAGTTATGAAGTAGCAACAAAAATCATTTCATGCTGGGGTCAGCACAACGTGAGGAACTGAATTAAAGGTTCACAGAGTTAGGAAAGTGGAGGGCCACTGTCCTAGAGGGAAACACAGACCCCAGCCTAGTGTGAGCATCAGAGGAGCCCAGGCCTGACTGCTTCTAGAAGGTTTTGGGGACTTACAAGGGATCAGGCTTCACACTTCAAATGGCTGGGTGGGGTTGGGAGCTGGGGATATCGGGTGGTGGGCCTGTCCTGGTGGTCCACAGTCTCGTCATTGGAGTTGGGGCTGGCGAGGCTCCTGTGAAGTGTGAAGACCTGAGGCATTCATTCCCTTCCTAGCCCACGTCATCTGGTTCCTCTGTACCTCCCTTTAATGTTCCGCTTCTGTGTACATGAGACGCGAACACATCAGGGCTTCCGGTCGGGACGCAGGGACCAGATGGGAGGGGAGGCTGGTCAGGGAAGCCAAGGTTGCCCGGGAGAGGGGTGGGTCAGCGCTCATGGCTTGCCTCTCACAGCCTTCCCTGCCAGCCGGGGCCAAGCTGGCCAAGGATAGACCGAAGGGCCTCCCAGGGCCACTGCTTCCCGTGGCAGGATGCGGCAGGACTGCCACAGCATCCTCTGTATAAAATACACACTGGCTCCTCAGCCACTCCGTTCATCCCTTTTCTCAAGGGTGTGGCGCTGTCTCCGAAGGAGCGGCGGAGGGGTTCATTTCTGCTGACTGAAGGGCTGGAGTCCCAGAGGACCTTCACTAATCTCTGCTTTCTCGGGGCTTCACAGTATTTGTAAAAGGATTTGAGCTGGATCAGTGCTGACTCCGGTCAGACAGCCCAGTACGCTCACACCTTCCCTGCAGGGCCAGTGCTCTGTGCCTAGGGAGCCCCCTGGAAGCTCCTCCACCGTGACACTGTAAGTCAGTGGCCAGTGTCTCTGCATGTCCCCCTGTGCCTTGCACAGACTTACATGCAACCCAAAGACACTTGTGAAATCAGCTTGTCAAAGTGTTACTTGTCAAGCCACTCTTGTCCAGCCTGCTGTCCCCGGGCCCCTGTCAGGACATGGCCTGTAAGACAATCTAACCTACCAACTCATTGGAGTCCTGCTCCAGGCCTACCCTGAACTCATTGCCCCAACTCCAGCCTTATGGGGAGACAGGCTCTGAGGGAGTGTGCCCACCGTCTCAGCTAATAAAAGAGAAAGCAAGAGCCGGCCATGCAGTGTCTTGAGACTGCCGGCCATGGCGTTCTACCCGCCAAGGCCAGAGGGATGAGATTACCCTGAAGGCCAGCAGAGATCCTGGCAGGGGTCAGGTCCGCTTGGGAGTCGGGAGCCCAGACCTGTCCCAGCTAACATGGCTGTTAGGCGAAGGAAGGGCTGATTTCCTATTCCTTCAAATTCTAGACACAACCCCTCTCCACCCTCCACCCCTTCTCTTTGTTCTTTCTGCTCATCAACTGTGTGGCAGTGAATGCAGTTCAGTTCTCACCCTGGAAGGAGAGGTGGAGGGGCCGAGTCGTCCCACAGTGCTGCCTGTGGAGGAGGAAGCATAGCCAGGAAAGACAGGGAGGGCCGCGGGGAGGGTTTGACGGTAGCCTCACCCCTGCATCCCCCTCAGCCCGTCCCCAAGCTCTGTCCCAGACTTGCCTTTGCTTTTCTCTCTTCCCTAGGACACAGGGCGCAATCCTCTGCCTGGGATCCGGAACAGGAGCCCGCAGTGGCAGCGCAGGCCACTGGGAGTGACGGTGCCCTGTCTGTCCCTGTCTGGGGCCACAGAGACACCAGGTATGGATGAGGTCTGCATAAAGAAAAGCAGGTTTCTGTGTGGTCTGGCCCTGCTGGATGCAGAGGTGGTGGAGACAGCTGGCTTCCGGTTGGAGGAGAAGCCTTGTCTGTAGTGATAGGGACCCCAGCTAAGAGCCCAGGCCGGCCTTGAACTTGTGATCCTGGACCCATGGTAATGGAACACCTTTTGTCTTTGCACTAAAGTTACTGGGTGCCCTGTGGGTCCCATGTCAGCGTTTTGTCAGCAAGAGACACTGTACCATCTCCGGGAAGCAGTGATTAACTTCCTCTTTTAAACACTTCAGCATGCCTCCCAAGAACTGTGTAGTTCGAGATTCTTCTAGAGAAAAACGGACGGGAGGGGCATGCTTTGAGAGCGGCTTTTACAAAGGAGCCCAGCGTGACTTGCTGCACTTCCTCTGGAGTTGGAGCACACACATGTCCTGCGTGGTGTTCCGCCCTACGGACCTGAAAGAGGCTAATGAGCTTTTCTTTTTTTCTTATTTTAAATCAAGAGCCTGCAGAGATGGCGCTGTGGTTGAAAGCGTTTGCTGCTCTTTGAAAGGACCGCAGTTTGGCTCCTGCATTTCCAACATTCTGCTGCCTAGTACTCTAGGGGATCGAACACCCTCTCTGGCCTCTGTGAGCACCAGGTGTGCATGTGGTGTACAGACATACGTGCAGGTAAGACACGCACACACATAAAAGTGTTAAGTGAAAGCAAAGCCTGAGTGATTTATGGTGCTGGCAGCCACAGCACCTGACAGCCACCACACCCGCCTGTCCCCAAGTCTTGTAGCTGGCCAGCTTTACCAAGGAAACAGAACAAAGGGAAGGAGAGGAGGTAGGCTCAGGATGTGGTCACCTGGACATTTGGGGGAGTCCCTGTTGCCCCCTCATGGGTACACTGAGTCCCCAGTGTCCACCGTCTGAGCTCCAGCTTGGCCAGCACCTCCTTCCTTCCTCTCTAATGTCCCTCGAGGAGGACTGAGTTCCTCACTGGAATGTCGCTGCCCCCCCCCTCATCCCCTACCCTCACCTCCCCTCCTCCCGGCAGGAACACTACTTGGCTCCCCACTTGGTGGGTGGGGGTTGTTTCCTTTCTGATTTTCCCAGCTTGGAGCTGCTGGCACACTGGGCACCATCACCTGGGGTACAGGGCTGCCCTGGGCCCTGTGGGCTGCTTAGCAGTGGCCCTGTCCTCCTAAGTAGACAGAATTGCTCCCCAATTGAGACTTACTTATTTAATCCAACACCCTTGTCGCTGGGAGCGAGTACAGCCTCACGAGGTTAAGACATTTGCCCGGAGGAACACCCTGAGTCCAGGACTGTGGGGTCGGCTCTGGGCTCCTGGTTCTGGGCTTCCAGGCTGGTGCTCTGTCCTTAGTAAATGCTGTGGCAGATGTGATGTGCCTGATTTTAATGGCAGGTGCAGCCCAAACCCTCCCAAGGCAAATTCTCACGCGGCAAGCTCTGCAGCTGCAGGTGCTCAGAGCCCTGCTCCAATCACAAATCTCCTTTGCTCTAGAAGAGACACAATTCAATCCCAGCCCCTCCGCCCCTGCAGAAGCCAAAAGTTGAAAGCTGGCTGTGGTGGCATAAGCCTATAGTCCTGGCCCTAGGCATCCTGAAACAAGAGAATCACAATAGGTTCAATGCCAGCTTGAGCTACACAGTTTGGGGATAGCCTAGGCTACAGAGTGAGTTTTCATTTCTTTTCCCATTGCCATGATCAAATACCCCAAGTAAAAGCAACTGAAGGGCAAAGCTTTTATTTCAGCCACAGTTCAATGTACAGTAGTCCCTCGGGGCGGGAAGTCAAGCTGCTGGCCACATCCCATTCACAATCAGAAAACAGATCAGTGCATACTGTTCTATGGCCCTTTCTCAGTTATACAAGCCAGGATCCTAGGCAGGGAGGGGCCTGAGCCACAGTCGTGGTGGGGCTCCCCACAGCAGTTAAGGTAATCAAGATAATCCCACAGGCATGTGGAGAGGCATCGCCCGCCCGGGTGAGTCTAGAGTCGGTAAAGCTGACAATTAACACTACCTACTGTGTCTCAGAAAAGCCAGCCACCCCAGGTCCTGGACTCTGTCCCACCTGGAGGCACCTCAGGGGCGGCTCCTGAGACAATAGCCCAAGCAAACGTGGACCAGAAGCAAAGGCCTCGCCTCAAATCATTCCAAGTCGATGCCAGTTCTGACCGGCCTTGTGCTTTGTCCAGCATCTGCACTGTCAGTGTTAACAGTAAATATTTACACCTGGAAGCCCGGACACGTGGCCAGCTCCCGTGGGCCAAACCAGGTGTGGCCTATTCCAGGTCCCCACCAGGGGTGCCACACTGGTTTTTTGTTGTTCTTTTTCCTTGTCTCCTGGGGGAAAACTGTTGAAACCCTGCATAGAGAATCCCCTTCCATGATGGCAGATTTCACTCATGATTACTTCTTGACTCTCAGTTTAATGACAGAAGTGATGCATGCTGGGCATTTCCTTTTTAAAATTTCTTATGTGTGTGTGTGAGAGAGCGTGCACATGTGTGGCCAGAGATCAGCCTCGGGTGCCTTTCCTCAGGAACATCTGCCTTGTCTTTGAGTCAGGGTCTCTCCCGGGGACCTGGAGCTTGCTGATTTACCTAGGCTGGCTGCCAGGGAGCCTCAGGGGTGCTCCTGTCTCCCTGGTTACAGCTACGTGCTGCCTTTTATATGGGTTCTGGGATCCAACTCAGGTGCGCTTTACCCAAGGAGCCATCATTCCATCCCTGAGGAGTTTTATTTAAAGCAAAAACACATTTAGCTGAGAGTTCTGGAGGAGAGAGAGAGAGAGAGAGAGAGAGAGAGAGAGAGAGAGAGAGAGAGAGCCCGAGCCCGAGCCCGAGCCCGAAGGATGCAGTGTGTCTATTCTAGGAAGGGCACAGGAATTCATTCACGCATTTGATTTTATAATTGTATGCTTAGTGGCTCTGGTGCAAAATATGCAAATCAGAGGGAAATTACATGCTAATGGGCAGCACATTGGTTCTATTTTCAGCCCCCTTCTCCTGCCTCCTTGGGGGTACATCCAGCCAAGCAGATGGGTGTTCTTTTCCCAACTATTCCCACAGCCCTCGGGTCAGAGTTCTGTGTCCTGCCTTTTGACTGCAGATTATGGCAAGCTGAGCCCATCATCTGTGGGCCAAGTTATGGGAGCCTCAATGTGTCACCTCCCCCGCCAGGAGCCTCCTGTCCTCGGCTCTGCTTATGACTGCTGAGTGACCTTGAAGATGCACTTGACATTCTTTGGATCCTCAGTGTGTTATCTCAGGATGGTGTGTTCTCACACAGTGGCGTACACATAGTGGCACTTTGTAGCTAATAGCTGCAGCTGGAACCTGTGAGTCATTGCTGACACCAGCATTAGCTCAGGGGGTGTTGTCACAGGCTGTCACAGCCAGCAGAGGCCTGCCATGTCCTGAAGGGAAAGGACAGCGGGGAGAAGACCAGATCTGAGGGCTCAGCCTTCACAGTTGTTCAGGTCCACAAACTCCTGGTCTCATGGGACAGGCATAGTGGCAGGAAGGGAAAGCAGCCTTGGCCTGACCACATGTTGTTGCTGGAGGGCTTCTCTCCAGGTTCCCCAAGCCCCGCAGTCCCACAATCCACGTATAAAATAATCACTCAGACGCTTATATCACTTACAAACTGTATGGCCGTGGCAGGCTTCTTGCTAACTGTTCTTTTATCTTAAATTAACCCATTTTTATAAATCTATACCTTGCCACGTGGCTGGTAGCTTACCAGAGTCTTTACATGCTGCTTGTCCTGGCGGTGGCTGCAGTGTCTCCCCCTTCAGCCTTCCGCTTCCCAGAATTCTCCTCTCTCCTTGTCCCACCTACTTCCTGCCTGGTCACTGGCCATCAGTGTTTTATTTATATAGAACAATATCCACAGCAACATGTCACTTAATAGACCTGGAGGCCCAGAGAGGATGTCCCTCCAGGGACAGCAGAGACCAAGGTTTATACTGCTCCCACAGAGAAGCCCCAGGGCTTGCCATCCCCACAGCCAGGCAGACTCCCACCCATCTAACTGTACCTGTTCTCTAAATCTCTCATGGAACAACTTGGCCCACTGTGAGAGGTTTGTGGCTCCAGCCTGGAGCCTCTTCTCTCTACTGGGCCATGGCATTCCTGCCATGCTCCCAGGAATCCAACCCACCGCCCCAAACAGATCCCATGCCCTCCTTTATAGATCGATTTTACTTTTAATTGCATGTGGATATGGATATGTGCACATTGAGTGTAGGTGTACTCAGAGGCCAGAAGAGGGCACCAGATCCCCTGCAGTTCGAGTTACAAAGGATTGTGAGCCACTATGTGGGTGCTGGGAATCAAACTCGGATCCTCTAGAAGAGCATCCAGCTGTCTCTCCGGTCATCTCTCCAGCCCTTCACCTCACCCCCCATGTCCCTCTTTATGTGAGCTATGCTGGGCAACTGTAGCTCTCCACTCTGGAAACAGGCCTGTCGTAGTACATGGAGGAAGAAGATGCTGTTTCTGAGGTAGGCTGGGCCAAGGAGGCTGCTGAACGGCTCGGAGATGGTGGAGAGAGTGCCGTGACAGAGAATGGACTGACCCAATGTCAGCCGTGCATCGTGGGTCCTGTTCACGGGCTCTGCGGTTTAGATTGAGTTGGTTGTGTTGATGCCACAGGACTACTACTGCTGGGGACAGCGGTGGAATGGCATCCACTCGGACAAGCTGTCAGGGACACTGGCTTTGTACTTCTAGCCTTTGGAGGCAGAAGAGAGTGAATGTGTACCAGCCCTGGCATGGGCACAAAAAATACATAAATAAAATGTAAACTAAAAAATAGTATATCTCCCCTCCTTGAAAAAGGAAGGCATACTGGGCGGTGGTGGCAGACACTTTAATCCCAGCACTCAGGAGGCAGAGGCAGGTGGATTTCTGAGTTCCAGGACAGCCTGGGCTACACAGAGAAACCCTGTCTCAAAAAGAAGAGAGAGAGAGAGAGAGAGAGAGAGAGAGAGAGAGAGAGAGAGAGAGAGAGAAGGAGAAGGAGAAGGAGAAGGAGAAGGAGAAGAAGAAGAAGAAGAAGAAGAAGAAGAAGAAGAAGAAGAAGAAGAAGAAGAAGAAGAAGAAGAAGAAAATGGAAGACATTAGTAGTTAAACAAACAATTCCTCCATTACAAAAACATTAAACAGACAGAATTATAGAGAATGCCAGTCTGAATGTCTGTCAGCCTGGATCTCTCAGCTACACTTAACAGTTGCTAACATTTTTGCTTTTTTTTTTTAATTAAAAATAAGGTATCATTTTCTTGACATTTTCCCCTAAATATTTTTAGATTTTTTTTTAAATGACATTTTAAGCCATGTGTGGTGGTGGCGGCGCATGACTGTGATTCCAGCACACAGGAGGTGGAGGCAGAGGGATCAGGTGTTCAGGATCATTCTCAATTACCTTGTCAGTTCAAGGACATACTGGGCTCCATGAGACCCTGTCTCAAAAAACAAAATCAAATTTAATTTTCTCAAAATTAAAAAATACTGGCCAAGATTATAAAAACTGAAAAGTGACATTTTCTCACTTAGCTGCCATGCTGCGTCAAAACTCACGTGTGCTCTTCCGACACTGTCTATACCAGATCTACCTCCTCCTGGTATTGTCTGCTCCCACACAGGACCCAGCTGAGGGCCATGCATGGCCTGTGGTCACTGCATCTCCATGTCACCTTTAACCTAGAATGAATTCCGTGCTGTGGTTTGGATATGTTTGCAGTGTGTCCCCCAGTGAGCGGCGTCCTGGAAGCTGGGCCCTAATGCAGTGGCGTCTCACAAAGGACCGTGTGATGGAAGTCTGGTCCTCAGGTACTGGGTGATGTAACCCTTACAAGGGGTGCCTCTGAGGCTGGCTCATTGGGAGGCGTCAGTGACTCCTGTTTCCTGCCCGGCCTGGAGGCAGGTCAAGGGCTCATGCCAGGGTAACAGGACGATGCTGTTTGGACCCCTTCACCATTTGGATCAGCAGCCGAATAAGCCTCTTTAGACAAGAGAGGGGACCTGAGTGTCACCACACCCGTGTGGAGGTCAGAGGACAGCTTCCGGGGTCGGCTCTTTCCTTCCCCCTCGTTGAGGCAGGATTACTTACTTCTGCCGTGGCTAGCTGACCCTCCAACTTCGGTGCAGTTCTCATCGTAGATGCTGGGATTCCAGATGTGCATGAACACATCTGGCTTTTATTTACGTGGGTTCCATGCATGGAATTCCAGTCATAGGGCTGGAGAGGTAAGTGTGTTTACCTGCTGAACCATCTCACCAGCCCGGCCTCTTTATAAACTGCCCAGCCTTCAGTGTTTGGCAGCAACACAGAGGGACTAAGACAAGCACCCCACCCCACCCCCACTTTGTGTTTACGGCCTTGACTGTGCGAGAGCCTGGGCCAGGTGACCGTGGAGTGCCAACCTCCCGGCTGTCGGTTTTTCCTCCACTGGTGACCTGTGTGTTCCATGAGGTCTGCGGGGTGCACCTCCGAGTAGGCTCGCCCTCACCCTTGGGTCCAGCCTGGCTAACTGACATCAGAAGAGCTAGTCTTCCACTGTTAAAGGTCAATGGTGACCATCTGGCAGTCTGAGTGCCACTCTGGCACTGGAAACATCCGGTTTCCTGCCAGCCTGCCAGGAGCTGTTGCTCGAATCAATTGCTTCATTTGGGGACTGTAGGGTGCCTGGTTCCTCCCCTCTTTCACCTCCTCCTCCTCCTCCTCCTCTTTTTTTTTTTTGTTTTTTTAAGTAACAAGATCTCAAGAAGCCCAGGCTGGCTTGGATCTCACTGGGTAACTGATCCTGCTGCCTTCAGCTCCCGAGTGCTGGGATTCTAGGCATGTGCCACCATGCTCAGTTTATGTAATGCTGGGTATAGAACCCAGGGCCTCGTGCATGCCAGTCAAGGAAACGTTCAACTCAGCCCCAGCCAGCCCTCTTTCTTTTCTTTTCTTTCTTTCTTTCTTTCTTTTCTTTTTTTTTTTTTTTTTTTTTTTTTTTTTTTTTTTTTTTTTTTTTTTTTTGACAGGGTTTCTCTATGTAGCTCTGGCTGTCCTGGAACTCACTTTTGTAGACAAGGCTGGTCTTGAACTCACAGAGAACCTCCTGCCTCTGCCTCCCTGAGAGCTGGGATTAAAGGCGAGCACACCACACCTGACTAAGAAAAGCTTTTAATACAAACTGAAGCACAGGCATTGAGAGTGAGGATTGTAATGATTTTCTCACCCCTGTGACAGAAGCTGCTGGAAACTGCAGAGGCCAGCAGGGTGGGTTGGGTTCACGGTTGCCTGGGGAATTTCCATTTCTCAAGGTTGGGGAAGGCATTGCTGGCTAAGTGGCTCAGTCTGTGGCAGTGGGCGCTCACAGCTCTGCTTGTGCATCTCTGTAAGCAGGCAGCAGAGTTCGGATGGGAAGCAGGACCGAGCTTTACCCCTCGGGGCCTGTGTCCACTAGCTGGGCTCCAGGTCTCAAAGGTTCCACAGTCTACCAGAACAGCACCTCCTGTGGGGGGGGGGGCACGTGTTCAAACAGGTGAGCTGTACTTTGCATTCAAACCGTTGCAAGGCTTAGGAAGAGGGCAGGGCTGCTCAGGAGAGAGTCCTTCTTGATGTTAGGGCTTTTATTATTTATTGGTTTGTTTTTGTTTTTTCGAGACAAGGTTTCTCTGTGTAGCCCTGGCTGTCCTGGAACTAGCTCTATAGACCAGGCTGGCCTCAAACTCAGAGATCTACCTGCCTCCTGAGTGCTGAGATTAAAGGCTTAAACTATATTCTAATTTAATTATTTGAGGACTGGTCTCCCTATGTGGCCATGGCTGGCCTCACAGAGATCCTCCTGCCTCTGCCTCCCATTGCTGGGATTAGAAGTGTGCATGTCACCATTATTGTTTATTTTTAAAGATTTATTTTGTTATTTATTTATGTGTGTGTGCCTGTGTGTGTTCACACATGTGTGCAGTGTCCTCAGAGTCCAGGAGGGGGCAGCAGATCTCCAGAGCTGAAGTAACGAGTGATCAGTCACAGGCTGCTGTTGTGGGTTCTGGGAATGAAGCCTCCGTCTTCTGGAAGGGTAGAAGGTTCTTACCGGCTGAGCTGTCTCTCCAGCCTCTGCCCTTCCTGTTACTCAGTCTGCCTTAAATGTATGGTCCTCCTCCCTCAGCTTCCCAAGCGCTGGAATAGCAGGATCCAACTTCCTTTTTTTTCTTTTTTGTTTTTTTTTTGAGACAGGGTTTCTCTGTGTACTTTTGATGTCTATCTTGGAACTCGCTCTATAGACCAGGCTGGCCTCGAACTCACAGAGATCCGCCTGGCTCTGCTTCCTGAGTGCTGGGATTAAAGGCATGCGCCACCACCTCGCAGCTGGATCCAACTTTCTAACACCATTTATGCCCGGTATTGCCTGGCACTCTTCCAGAAAGAAAGTGACCCCCCCTCAGCTGGGCATTCTGTCTTGGAATGGCGGGGTGAGCTCTAAAATTTGTCCCCTGGCCTTCTATTTTCACAATAAGTAGCAAATGTAGTCATCACTAGAGGAAGCAAATGAGCTTCCTTCATTTCTCACCCCTTTTCCTTTTTTAAAAAAAAAAAATTATGCCAGGCCCTGCCCAGAGCAGGACCCGGGCATGGACCCGGGTTTTTATCTCACTTTGTCTCCTGGGCAGGGATGGGGGTGAGGTCACCTCAGCATGGTCAACTGGCAGCTGGCAGCCTGGCATTGGCCGGTGCCTGTGACCGAGCTGGGCTTGGCCAGAGCTGGTGTTACCTGCTGCTCCTGCCAGCAGAGGTCCAGATCAGACCAGAGGAAACCTGGGGAGTGTTTGCACACTCATGTATGCTGTGTGTCCCCAAATAGGCATGGATGCATTGTGTTCATGTATGTATATGCATGTATGGGTATGTATGTATGTATATGACTGTGTTTGTACACATGCAGCTCTGTGTGTGGGTTTTTATGTATGTCAGTACGTGTGTTTGTATACCTGTGTACATATACATGAATGTATATGAGTGCCTGTGTGTAGCAGGAATCTTAGAGAGTCTTATTAGTAAAGTCAAACCTGAGCCAAGTATTGGGGTGAACTGGAAGATCAGAGAACCAGAACAAGCCACAGCTAACCTCACCTGGCCAACTTCTCAGCTGGTCTTATTTCCTCAGACTGGAAGCTTCTGTGTCCTCATCTGAATGGCTCTCAGCTGAACTGCTGCTCAAAAGCCTGAAGCTTAACCAGCCAAATGCTTAACCAGCCAAATGCTTCTAGTTTCTGGTCCTCACGCCTTATATACCTTTCTGCTTTCTACCACCACTCCCTGGGATGAAAGGCGTGAGTCACCATGCTTGGTTGTATCCTTGAACACATGGGTTTCTGCCTCTGGAATGCTAGGATTAAAGGCGTGTGCTACCACTGCCTATCCTTTCTGTTTAATATTGTGGCTGTTCTGTCTCTGACCCCAGATAAGTTTAGCATGCACAATATTTGGGGGAATACAATACCACACCTGTGAGCTTGTGTGAATGTATGTGTATGTGTGTGTATGTCTGTATACATTTGTGCATATGCATGTTTATGAGTGAGTGTGTATATGTGTGAGTGTGCGTGCATGTGAATGCGTGTGTGTGTGTGTGTGTGTGTGTGTGTGTGTGTAACAGGAGCCTCTGGGGATAGGTGCAATGCAGGGTCATGGATGGTCTCAATAACTGTTGTCCATCTCACCTTCCTAGCTGGATCTCATGTTCCTCTCATCTGTGGGGAGCACAGTCACACTCAGCGTGTCAGAGTGGGCCACAGGCCCTGCCTGGCCCCAGAGTGAGTGACTTCCCAGACTGGGGTGGCCCTTCCTGACAGCCCGGGTGCTGGTGTGTCAACATGGGGAGGGGCCCAGATGTCAGGATGAGCACCTGAACCCAGGTTAAACACTGCTCACTTTTCTCCTCACCCAGCTTCTCTATGACCCTATGTGTCTGGTGACCTGCCCCCCTCTCTCCATTAGCACCCCAACCCACAGAACCACGTGACCTGCTCCAGGACTCGGGTACAGTTAGGAGATGTCTGGGGATGGCACCCAGAGTGAGGGAGACAGGGGAACCTGATCAGCACTGGCAAAGAGCAGCTGAGGGGTGGGGACAGTGGGCGACAGTCCTCCACAGCAAGGGCCCCAGCAAACAGCATCAATGGTCCGGAGGGGATAACAGTGACCTGGGAAGGGTCCACCCTGTGGCCTGTCCCTTGAGACAGGCACACGGTAGTACCCACTTTGTCCACTGTCCCTGCCAGCAAGCACAAGCCAGGTTGGAACCAGCTTCATTCCAGAGACAACAGTGCCACCTGCTGGATACTGTGAGCCTGTGCACACAAGGCCTTCTTTTAAAAAGCTCAGGGCTTTGGACAGACAACCTCCAGGGTGTCTTCCCACCATCCTACCTCACCTGCACTGTTATCTCCGAGGCTTAAAGTCCAGGGAACTGAGGCATGGGGGAGCACATGAGATTAGAGTCCAAGGAGGATAGCTACCGAGGTTCCTGAGGCTCTCAGCCTGGAGGATGCCCATCCCCCGGGTCTCACCTCCTCCAGGAAGTCCTTCTGCCCTATCCCCGTGAGGGTGGCACTCCTGACCAGTAACTAGCTTGTCACCAAGCCCTAGACCTATCAACCTGAAGGTCATTTGGAATCCACTTCGGTCACCGTCTTAAATCATAACCAAGCCTTGTTTGGAGTCAGGGTCTCCTGTAGCCCAGGATGACCTCGCTGTAAATGCCGGCTAGTTTTATGTCAGCTTGACAGAAGCAACTGTTACCTGAAAGGAAGAAAGGAGAAAATGCCTCTGTAGGATCAACCTGTAAGACATTTGCTTAATTAGTGATTGATGGGGGAGGGCCCAGCCCACTGTGGATGATGCCATCCCTGGGCTGGTGGTCCTGGGTTCTATAAGAAAGCAAGCTGAGCAAGCCATGAGGAGCAAGCCAGTGAGCAGCACCCTTCCATGGCCTCTGCATCCATCGGCTCCTGCCTCCAGGTTCCTGCCCTGCTTGAGTCCTGTCCTGACTTCCCTACATTGGTGGACTGAAGTGTAAGTAAAATAAACCCTTTCCTCCTCAGGTTGCTTCTGGTCATGGTGTCTCATCACCTCTGCAGTAACCCTAACTAAGACAGGCGCTAAGAGGGGGTACATTTACCCTGACTGGTTATTGCCGGGGCTGCTAGTGGATTCTCTCGCTGATCCTGCTGCCTGACTTGCTTGGTGTTTGGGGGTGGGGGTGTGATCTTACACTCAGGAGAGAAGGGAGTCTACTTCTGCCGCCCTCTGCTGCTGGCTTGTGAGTTGGGCCCATTATCTCTTCCTGTTGAGTGACTGGGGGGGGGGTGGGTATCATAAAATGTCCCACTGCTAATTGTCTCTGAAGCAGTCTCAAGGTGCCTGGCCAGCCCCCCACACATACCCTCCCCCTCCCTCCGACCTGCTTCTCTGTAGGGTGCTATTTACGTAGTAGAGGGCTGTGCCCAGTGAGGAGGACAGGGAGAGCGGAGAAGGCGGGAAGAGAGAGTCTGTGCCATCTTGTCTCGATTGAGGGAATCTGTTGATTGTGTGGTCAAGTGTAGCTGAAGTTTTCCTGTGTTCCACCTGGCCCATGGTCAAGCTTGGGTTTGACTACATGAAAGAGACCAGCACAGGGTCCTGGTGTTATTTCCAGTGCAAAGTGGAGGGAGCTCCCCTATTGACACAGCCTGGCCTCCAGGGCCAGTGAGCCCTCTGAGTTTGGACAAATCTCTGCTGCCCTGAGTGGGCCACAGAGCCTGGATTCACCCGGAGCTGGGCAGCATTGGCTCTGTCATGGCCCGGCCAGCAAGAATCAACTGGACCATGAGAGGGACTGGCTAAGGGAAAGGGTACAAGCTCTGTCTAAGGAGTGGGGAACAGAGGGCGCTGGAGAAATTCTAGCAGAGACCCCTAGAAAACAGACCTCATGGGAGGGGATGCTGGTTTCCAGGGGTGATGGGAGCTGCCAATCTCCTGGATCCCCAAGACACCATTTCCTTTCTCTGTACTCCAGCCAGACAGCCCCCACTGCCCGGTCGCTAGGCCTCGGGGACTCAGGAGATGGAGAGGGTTCGACCTGAGGATCTTCTTCAGGGAGTCTGCTAGACACCTGTCAGGGCTCCGCCGAGGACCTGCTCAGCCCTGTGAAAACACTTCGCTTGGTTTTCCAAGACAGGGTTCTCTGTGTAGCTCTGGCTGTCCTGGAACTCACTCTGCAGACCAGGCTGGCCTAGAACTCACAGAGATCTGCCTGCCTGTTCCTCCTGAGTACTGATGTTAAAGGCATGCGCCACCACCGCCCGGCAAGGGATGTGGCTTTCTTGGTAGAGTGTTTGCCTAGCATGCACAAAGTCCGTTGTTCAGTCCCCTAATACCTTATAATTCAGGTGCAGCGGTACATGCCTGTAATCCTAGTACTCGTGGATGGAGCATGAATTCTAATTGGTCTTAATAATAAAAACTCAAAGCCAGATATCAGAGTAAAAGATGAAAGATCAGAGAAGCAGAGCAGCCAGCCATAGAGAGAATTCTTACCTCTAGGAATCTTCAGACTGAATGCAATGAGCTCCTGTCTCCTCCCGCCTTATATTCCTGTCTCCATCCAGTCATATCACTTCCTGTCTCCACCTCCCAAGCGCTGGGATCAAAGGTGTGTGCCACAACTGCCTGGCCTCTATGGCCTCTAGTGGCCAACTCTGCATTCTGATCTTCAGGCAAACTTTACTTGTTAGATCACAAACAAAATATCACCACACATGGAGGCAGGAGGATCAGAAGTTCGAGATCATCCTCAGCTACATAGTGAGTTTGAGACCAGCCTGGGCTGCATAAGACCCTATCTCAAAAAGCAACACAAATGAAGCCTTAAAGCTCACGTCTGCTTCCACTTCCTGTCAGCACAGGAAGTGTCTATTTGTTATTTTTATGTGTATGGGTGTTTCACCTGCATGTATGTCTGCGCACCTTGGGTGTGCAGTGTCTATGAAGTCCAGTTGGGGGCATCAGATCCCTTGGAACTGGAGTTACAAACAGTTGTGAGCCACTTTGTGGGTGCTGAGAATTGAACCCAGGTCCTCTGTACAAGCAAGTGTTTATAAGGCTGAGCTGTCTCTCCAGCCTCGTGGATTTTCTATGTCCCTGTGCAAGCCAGAAGGTGGGTTAGGGGCAGGCAGTTTAGTCAGCCCCTGCTTTGGCCTGTTATGAATCTAAGGCTGCTCTGCTCAGCCTTTGGGGACTCAGGGGGTCTGGGGTAGCAGGCTGTAAGAATCCTTCTGGCTCCCTATACTGCAGACCTGGAGTGTCCCCAGTACCAGTGCCTACAATGCACCTCTCTATCACTGGCACCTGGCCCAGGGAGGTTGCTGCCCCTGTCACAGGGTGGGAAACTGAGGCTCAGAGGGACCTGGGACAAAATGGGGATGGAGCCAGACCCAGCCAGACCCCAGCTATGGCAAGGTGAACTCTCTCCCCTGTGGAGGTACAGTCCTGGCCCGCCCTGCCCTGGTCTGTTCCCTGTTCACCCCATCTCTCCTGCTGGGGCCTGTCTTCTGCAGTTCCACCTTGCTGGAGCCTTGTCCCCCAGCCCCTCCTGTGGACGCGTGTGTGTCTGTGGTCATCTGTGGGCAGAGACCCAGGTTTTAGGTCCTTTGCATGCCCCCAGCTCCACTTCTCCATCCCTAACCTATACTTGGGCCCCAGGGCTGCCTCCTCTTGCAGGTGCTCAGTGTCCCTGGAAGCCTGTAATCTGAGGCTGAGTCACCAGCAGCTGAGCCCTGCTGACATGGGTTCTGTGCTGACGTGAGCTCCGTCCTGCACCTGTGGTCAGGAGCTCACAGTGCTCTTTCCAGGAGGTCTGGATGGTAAACACATCCCAAGACACACAGTCCAGGCCAAGAAGTGTCCCTCCTCCATGTCCTCACCCTGCCCAGCCAGAACTCCCAGCCGCAGGAGGGACTTTCTCGGTTCCTGGTGATAAAAGCTGACTGGAGTTCAGCCCTGGCCCTGCATGAACTGAGGTGGGAAATCAAGCTGAGGCCTCCATGACGCAGGAAGAGTCCCGCCTCTGGCTGGCAGCTCAGTTGCATGCACCCTTGAGCTTTGTGGCCTGGGGCAGTGGCCTGAGCCCTCCCTTGCTGAGATTTTAAGCGTCCAGGGAGACTAAGGGACTGCTTCCCTCCCTCAAGTGCACATGTAGAGAAAGGTCAGAGGGACAACCTGCAGGGGTCGATTCTCACCTTTTACCATGTGAGTTCGGGGCGGAGGGGTGTGTGTGGTTATGTCATCAGGTTTGGAGGCAAACACCTTTACCTGAAAGACCGTCTCGCCACCCAACGAGTGACATGGTGGCACCCAAATGCCAGCTCCTGTAAGAGGAGCCGCTGCCAACTGCAGCTGTCTCCTTTCCATTCACGGGTGTCATACATCCTCAGGTCACCAATGCAGCAGTCCTCACATACAATTAAAAAATGCATAACGTCCCAAGAGCCTGCAGGATGTGGTCCTAGATAGCGCTTTGCCACCCTCAGTGCTCAGGAGAGCAGAGAAGGAATCACATTCCTTTCCCTGTGTCTGGTTTCCTGACCCTTCTTCCCACCTCCTCTGCACCTGCCAGAAACCCTTCCAACGACCAGCCACAGGGGGAACGTTCACCCTGGACCAACTGGAGCTTCTGCTTCTTCTTCTTCTTCTTCTTCTTCTTCTTCTTCTTCTTCTTCTTCTTCTTCTTCTTCTTCTTCTTCTTCTTCTTCTTCTTCTTCTTTAAAACAATTTTTATTTATCATGTACACAGTGTTCTGCCTGCATGTATGCCTACACACCAGAAGAGGGCACCAGATCTCATTACAGAGGTTTGTGAGCCACCATGTGGTTGCTGGGAATTGAACTCAGGACCTCTAGAAGAGTCAGTGCTCTTAATCTTAAGCCATCTCTTCAACCCTGGAACTACTTCTTAAGTATCTCTATCCTTTCTAGTAAGCTTGAACTTCTCATAAAACAATATCTTAGCTATTATTTAGAATTTCAGCCCCCCACGAAATTTATTATATTCATAATAAGTTCAATTAACCAGCATATTCTTATGTTCACTGTCTTTTCATGTGGCCTTCTCTTTCTCTAGGAGTTCACTTTCCTCCTGCTGGGGCTCATACTTTAGTGACTTCTCTCTCTCTCTCTCTCTCTCTCTCTCTCTCTCTCTCTCTCTCATTTGTTTGCTTTGCTTTGTTTTGTTTTTTTTCTCATGACAGGGTTTCTCTGTGTAGCTTGGCTATCCTGAAACTCGCTCTGTAGACCAGGCTGGTCTCGAACACACATAGACCCACCTGCCTCTGCTTCCCGAGTGCTGGGTTTAAAGGTGTGCACCACCACTGCCTGGCTTATTAACTCTTTTCTTTCACGGTCTTTTCTCGTGGCCTTCTCTTTCTCTAGGAGTTCACTTTAATCCTCTTGCTGGAGCTCACACTTTGGTGACTCTTTCAGGGATGGTTTGTAGGCCAGGAACTCTTTCTCAGGATTTTTCTGTCTAAACACATCCACTTATCCACATTTTTAAGTGATAGTTTAGCTGGATATAGGATCCTAGGCTACTGCTGTGTTCCCTTAGCCTTCACAGTGCTGTTCTAAGCTCCAGTAAATCTACTGAATTCTATCCATCATTTCTTGGAAAGTAACTGCCTTAGGGTGACTATTACTGTGATGAAATAGGATGACCAAAAGCAAACTGGTGAGGAAAGGGTTTATTTGGCTTATGCTTCCACATCATAGTCCATCACTGAAGGAAGTCAGGACAGGAACTCAAATAGGGCAGGAACTTCTGCAGAGGCCATGGAGCGGTGCCGTGTAGATGAATTTCTAAATGGTTTTATTAAATAAAAAACATGGAGCCAAATAGAAAGCCTTATAGAGGTCAGGAAAATAGGGAAAGCCACCAGCCAACCTCACCTCACCAACTCTGCAGCTTCCAAATGGGAATTGGAACGTCTATATGCCTTGCTACTCTGCCATCTAATTTGCTCTCTCTGTTCAGCTACATCACCTCCTCTTTCTGCCCAGCTCTGTCACTTCCTGTCTGTCTCTACAGACCTCCAGACCCCCATGGTTAACTAGTTTTGGGATTTAAGGCATGTGCCACCACACCTGGCTCTGTTTCCAGTGTGGCCTTGAACACATAGAGATCCTGCCTGCCAAGTGGTAGGATTAAGGGCGTGTGCTACCACTGCCTGACTTCTTTGTTTACTTATAATGGCTATTCCTATTCCTCTGATCTCCAGGCAAGCTTTATTTATTAAAGCACAAATAAAACATCACCACAGTGCTGCTTACTGGCTTGCTCCTCATGGCTTTCTCAGCTCATCTTCTTATAGAACTCAGGACCACCAACCCAGGGTGTCCCCACACACAATGGGCTGGGCCCTCCCCCATCAATCATTAATTAAGAACATGCCCTACAGGCTTGCCTACAGCCTGATCTTATGGAGTCATTTTCTTAGTTGAGGCTTCCTCTTCTCAGATGACTTTAGTTTGTGTCAAGTTGACATAAAACCAGCCAGCACAGTAACCATTTATTTATTTACACATTGATTGATTGACTCTGGTCAGTTTTCAGAGTTGTCTCTTTATCCTCAGATGTATCACAGTTTTGTTGAAATATCTAGACATGGGTGGGCATTCTTTTTTTTTTTTTTTAAGATTTATTATTTATTGTGTATACAATATTCCTCCTGCATGTTGCCTGCAGGCCAGAAGAGGGCACCAGATCTCATTACAGATGGTTGTGAGCCACCATGTGGTAGCTGGGAATAGAACTCCGGACCTCTGGAAGAACAGCCACTGCTCTTAACCTCTGAGCTACCTCACCATCCCCGGGTGGGCATTCTTTTACCCCAGGTGGCATACCACATCTCCTTTTAGTTGCTGGGAAATGTCAGCTTCCCTCTTTAGGAGCCGATGTTGTATATGAGCATTTCCTTCTGTTCTCTCCAAGTCTCAGTCCGTCCTGTGATTATTCACCCTCATTTCTGACTTGGATTTGTTGGGTGTGCTCAGCTCTGTCCACACTCTAGGTCACTTCCCCCGGCAAACTTACCACTCTCTTCAGAGTGTCCCTCCAAGTAACGTTCCTTCTGCCGACTTTTAAACTTTCCGAGTCACACTGCAGACTTGTGGGATTTCCGGTGGGTTCCTCTCCATGACCACCGTTTTTATTTCACTTAAGCCAATCAGGGTTTCAACAATTTGTTATGGCCTTTGATGATGCCAAATATTTTTATTTGAAAATCTTCAGATTTTTCTATTCTTTCCATCGCATCTGGAGTGGTTTAATGACCACATGGTCCAGTTTCTCCAGTTGTCCTTAGGGCTAGTTTTGCCCATGGGTTTGGGAGCAGGATTGCCCCCCACAATCCACTGCAGTCATATGACTTGTTCCCCCCCCCCCACAATCCACTGCAGTCATATGACTTCCCTCTTCCGGTGGCCTCACTCCAGGATGATGAGGTCATTTGAGGTTGCTCAGAATGCCCATCACTGAGGGAGACAGGGAACATCAGGCTGTCTAGTCCCCTAGGTTGGCTCTGAAACTATGGCTCTGCATCTGCCCTGGGGACTCTACCCCAGCCTATGCATTCCTCAGTTGTTATCTATCTTATGCTGAGACAGGGCCTCCCACTGGCCTGGAACACACCGGTTAGGCTAAGAAGCAAACCCCAGGCAGCCCGACTGCCTCCCAGCACTGTGATTACAAGTGCACAGCTCTGCTTGGCTTTTTAATGTGGGTTCTAGATATCAAACCCGGGCCCTTGTGCTGACAAAGCAAGCTTTTTACCAGCTGAACCCTTGTCCCAGGCCCTGCTTTGGTTTGAAGCATGGTCTCACTGTGTAGCCCAGCCTAGCCTGAACTCAGTATGTAGCCCAGGCTGTAGCAAGCCTGCTGCCTCTACTTCCTGAATGCTGGGCCAATAGGTATGCACCACCATACATGACTTGAGAGACAAATTCTAGCCTGCAGCTTTACCAATCATTTCTGTGTTCCAGCCAGCATCCCTGATCTCTGCTCCTGCGGCTTCTGTGGGTTCACAGCTGGTTTTCCTGGACCTCTGCCCTGGATCTTTCATGCCTTCAGCCTATGGACGACCTTCTCTGTTCAGGGTGTGGTTCAAAGATGGCAGGAAGGCCAGGCACCCATGTCTCATTCTGAGTCTGTCGCATGGGGATGGCTAGCGCTTATGTTTTATTAAGGCTGCGTCTTTTGGAGGGGATGGGGAGGTGTCTTGCTATACAGCCTTGGCTGGTCTAGAACTTGCTGTGTAGACCAGGTTGGCCTTGAACTCACAGAAACCCGTCTGCTCTGCCTCCTGGGTGCTGCGATTAAAGGCCCGTGCCACCATGCCCAGCCCTGAGGTCTCATCTGAACATTCTCTCCTTAAAGTTTCTCTGGCTCTGGTATAAGGAATGACCTGAAATATGGACTTTGGAATATCATCTTCTTTAATTCATTGGCTTTTTTCCCTTTTATTATAAGTTCATTAAAAATAGAAAATCAGCACAAGTTTCCAGAGCCCTGGAATGTGATGAGTTTGGAGGTTAATTTTGAAAAATGAAACCCCATCACACTGACCCAGCTCTGAAACCAGCTGCTTGACTTCTTCTGGCCGGCTGTGCACAGGCGACCAATCATAAATTACTATTCCTGCTTAAAAGCCAGCGGCAAGGAAACTTCCTTGCGAGATGAACTGTGTTGTTTTTCTTTTGTGGGGAGCTTCTTTGTTAATTGAAATTAATTTTTAATTGTTGAGAAACCGTTTTATCAAATTATAACACTAATACAGAAAAATGCACAAACTGTAAGTGTGCAATGTTACCAGCGTTCACACGTGGACCACCCTCACGTGGCCTCCTCCCGATCACAGATGGGGTGGGGACCTTAGCTTTGTCCTACAGCTAAGGAAATAAGGTTCAAGGAGGTGAAGTGAGGTTCTCCCGGGAAGAGGCATCAGGGAAGGGGGCAGGGCCAGTCCCTGGGCTGCTCAGTGGAGAAAGGCTGAACTGTGGAAGGTACTAGCTGGGAACAGAGAAAGGAGTAATTGGTGTTTAAGTAGTCTGGGCCCAAGAGGAAGGAGCAGGAAGGAGGGGCCATACGGAGGGGCAGGCTGAGAGACTACAGCCCTGGTGCTGGCCTGACTGCAGTATGGGGACAGATGGACAGACGACGACGACGTCTTACTTCCCCAGGCCTTGGGACTTTAAAAAATAAAACAAGGCCTAAAGCATCCTGATGGACAGGAAGGATCTCAATATGTTTCTCATGTTGGCCTTCAACAACTAACTTCAAGCAATCCTCCTGCCTCAGTTTCCTGAGTAGCCAGGACAACTCATGCCTACCTAAGCAGAGTACATTTCCACTTTGTCAGAAATAATTTTCGTTGTACCTTTGTAACTGGTAGAACCAAGGTACTCACAAGTGCTAGGCCAGGGCCCTACACTGATCTATATCCTCAGCCCTCCAAAAACATTAACAAACATATACCATATCACCACATATCTATCTATCTATCTATCTATCTATCTATCTATCTATCTATCTATCTATTCATCCATCCATCCATCCATCCATCCATCCATCTATGAATGACAGGGTCTCCTGTAACCCAGGCTATCCTCAAACTCTCTATGAGGACCAGAATGGTCTTGACTCCTGATCCTCCTGCCTCTGCTTCTGGAGTGCGGAGATACAGGTGTGCACTACTACACCCAGGCTATCATTTTCTTGTGTGGGTTTTTTTTGGGGGGGGGGCTTTTTTTTTGGTTTTTTTTTTTTTTTTTTTTTGAGACAGGGTTTCTGTGTGTAGTTCTGGCTGTCCTGGAACTCACTCTGTAGGTCAGGCTGGCTTCGAACTCATAGATATCTGCCTGCCCTGCCTCTGCCTCCTGAATGCTGGGATTAAAGGCGTGCGCCACCACTGTCTGGCAGCTTTGTATTTTTTAAGGACAGTCTCATGAATATACATAAGCAATCAAGTGTGTGTGCATGCCCACACACATACACATACACAGAGGGAAGAGAAAGGGGGGGGAGAGAGAGAGAGAGAGAGAAACACAGAATAAAGACCCATCTTAAGACCATCTTCAGTTTTACAGAAACAAACCAAACCCGGCATCTGCACTGTTCTTATTTCATTTTATCTCGTTTGCCTTGGGTAGGCCAGAACTTGTCACTCAAGGCCCAGTCCTCAGCACGGTGCTGGGGGATGATGACTAAAGAGCTGAGGTCAAAGATCTCTTTCTCAGACGGGTCACCCAGGTCTGGGGGTGCTGGTCCCGTGAGGTTTCCAGGGTTATCAAACGAAAACACACCCTGCTTAGTAAAACTTGAACTGCAAGCTAAATTTATTTACATGTACACACACATGCAGGTATGTATATGTACACACTTACACAGTGAAGTGTTGCTTGCCAGAAGGTCCGGTCTAGCCGGGCGTGCTGGGTTGGATCCCAAAGCCCCAGGGAAACTGGCAGAGTTGCTGAGGATAGCCCAGAGTGGGCCAGAGATGCAGAGCTATTGCCCGAGGGCCTCAGCCGACCGACCGTTGTCACAAATGCAGCGACCCTCAGCCGCCTGCAGCTGTGGCCCCGAGGACAGCAAACCTGTTTCCCAGCCCCTCCTTGCTGCCTGGCAAGTCCTTTGTTTGTTTATGTTTGAATGAAAACAAATCAGGATTTTCTCACTCTCTGGAGGTGATTGCTCTTGTGGTAAGAGGAGACTGCACCTGGCTCCTCTCTCCATCAGGCTCAGCCCCAGCAGAGAGGCCTGAGTGGGCCAGATTTCCAGGAGGCTGGCTCCCACAAGCCGCTTTCACATCCACCATCAACTCTTTGCTATCTGTCTGTGCACTGAGAGAGGCTGAAGGGGCCTGGGATGCCGACCAGGGAGAGAGCCACCAAACAGTTCGTGTGTTGTCCCAGGCACAACTCTGAGGTAAGTCTAGCTATCCCGGGATGGCGAGGGATCATGTCAAAGGTTGATTCGGGCCAGAACTGTGATTTGGCCAAAGACTCATCAGACCGGGGCTCTACCCAGGGAATGTTCCAAGTCTCAACCAAGAGAAGCTCTGGTTGACCTGAATAAAGTGTTTTGTTTTCCAAGACAGGGTCTCACTGTGTAGCCATGGCTGTCCTGAAACTCACTGTGTAGACCAGGCTGGCCGCGAACTCACTGGCCTGCCCTGCCTCCTGAGGGCTGGGATTAAAGGCGTGCTCCACCATGCTTGACAGACTTTTGTTTCATAAAGCTCACTCGTAGACACCACCGAACAGGCCACACTACCTCTCCCTTCCTCTGGCTGCTCAAGAGTCAGGCCTGAACGACCTGGAGAGCTGAGATGAAGTCTGTGGTAGAGTTCTGGTCAGTCTCTGGATGTGAGGTGACCATCACCACCCTCTTCAATGTCAGTAGTTCTCAGACCTTCACAGGGTGGGGCGTAGAATATTTCCCTCACAGCAGTGAGGGGCTTTTATCCCAGTCACTCCCTCCCTCTGTCCCCCTCCCTCCCTCTGCAGGGATCCTGCATGGCTGAATGTTTCCCTGAGGATGCTGGAATAGAGAGGAAGGGGAAGGTGGGCAGGGGTGGGAACCCTTGGGATGCTTTCATGGGTTGTCACTCATGCTGGGGTGGGCGGGGCTTTTGGGTGATACACCTCCTGGAAAACACCCCAGAAAGAATGGGAGAAAGGGGGCTGGAGGGATGGCTCAGTGGTTAAGAGCACTGGCTGCTCTTCCAGAGGACCCAGGTTCAATTCCCAGGGCCCACATGGCAGCTCAGAACTGTCTGTAACTCCAGTTCTAGGGAATCCGATACCTTCATACCAATGCACATGAAATAAAGTTAAAAAAAGAAAAAGAATGGGAGAAAGACTGGGCAGATCTCTGAGTTCGAGGCTAGCCTGGTCTACAGAGTGAGTTCCATCCAGGACAGCTAGGGATGGATACACAGAGAAACTGTCTTGAGAGAACAAAAACAAAAACAGGTGGTGGGGGCGCGGGTGGGCTGGGAGACGGCTCAGTCTGTAGAGCTAACTATGGTCAAGCACTGCTGGAAAAAGCTGTGTGTGGCTGTGTGTGGCTGTCACCCTAGAGCAGGAGAAGCCGGGACAGGAGGATCCTTAGCTTATCTCACACCACGCTGGAGAGAGAGCCTGACGCAGGTGAGAAGGTGGAGGCTGTTGACGCGGTTCAGTGGGTAAAGGACCCACAGGGTGGAAGGAGAAAACTGACTCTCTCTTCCACACTGGTGCCAGGACATGTGCCAGGACATGGGGCTGCTCCGGCCTGCTTGACTCAGCCTTTGCTGCTGACTCCGCTCTGACTCTGGCTGTTGCAGGGTCAGATGATTGAGGCCTTGCTGAAGTGTGAAATTTACCGTAACAGTGTACACAGACACTCCAGGAGGCTCTGTGGGTGTGTCTCCTGACACCACCTTCCTGGAAGGCACTCTGAAAAAATAGCAAGAGCTTTAAAACACTCATATGTTTTTGTCTCAGTAATTAAGTTTCTTTCCAATTGCTGATCTGAAATTGACTTCTTGAATATTTCCATGTATTACTTTACATGGGCCCTGGGGATGGCTTCTGCTTTGGTAGGAAAGATGGACAGTGATCAGTTGTGTAAGGCTAGATGAGTGGTGGGGGGTGGGGTGGGGAGTGTTAAGAATGTGCAGAAGGGCCGGGCGTTGGTGGCGCACGCCTTTAATCCCAGCACTTGGGAGGCAGAGCCAGGCGGATCTCTGTGAGTTCGAGGCCAGCCTGGCTACAAGTGAGTCCAGGAAGGCGCAAAGCTACACAGAGAAACCTGTCTCGAAAAAAAAAAAAAAAAAACAAAACAAAAAAAAAAAAAAAAAAAAAAAAAAAAAAAAGAATGTGCAGAAGGGCCGGGTGTTGGTGGCGCACGCCTTTAATCCCAGCACTCTCAGGCAGATGCAGGCGGGTCTCTGTGAGTTCCAGGCCAGCCTGATCTACAGAGTGAGTTCCAGGACAGCCAGGGCTACACAGAGAAAAACAAACAAACAAAAACAACAAAACAAACAAACAACAAAAGAATGCGCAGAAGGGTGTACACAGACAGAACTAACCCAGAGGCCCTAGCATGCCCACCAGAGCAGAGCCCCCCTGAGAGCAGGGGTGAAACAGAGATGGGCAACAGCTGTCAGAAGAGCTGACGCAAAGGACTTATGGTAGGGAACAGGGCCGGGGCTGGGTGTCACTCTGTAAGCCTGACTGGCCTGGAACTCTTTTTTTTTCCCGAGACAGGGTTTCTCTGTGTAGCTTTGCGCCTTTCCTGGAACTCGCTTTGGAGACCAGGCTGGCCTCGAACTCACAGAGATCCGCCTGGCTCTGCCTCCTGAGTGCTGGGATTAAAGGCATGCGCCACCGCCGCCCGGCGGAACTCAGTTTTTTGTTTTCAAGGTTTTTTGAGACAGGGTTTCTCTGTGTAGCCCTGGCTGTCCTGGAACTCACTCTGTAGATCAGGCTGGCCTTGAACTCACAGAGATCCGCCTGCCTCTGCCTCTTCCCAAGTGCTGGGGTTAAAGGCGTGGCCACCATGCCCAGCTCCACTCCCCACCCTCTACCAGCCTTCCTGCGCAAGGAGCTGGAGGCCGCTGGGGAGGCTGGAGCCCAGGAAGATTGAAGAACTGGACTTCTAGCTAACTAAAATCTTTCATTACATTCTGCACATGTACCATGGCTACCCAGCAGTACGTGGGTTCTGAGCGTGCACTCCAGTCCTTATGCTTGAGTGGCAAGCGTTTTATTCACTCAGCATCTCCCCGGCCCCTCAAATGGAGAACTTCACACTATGTGAATGTCTTCCCTGGCTGTGACGTCTTTATTGTCGCTTTGCATCTTGTTGGGACAGAGTTTTGCTGTAGCCTGAGATGGCCTTCACCTCATGATCCTCCTGCATCTGCATCTTAAGTGCTGGGCTTGCATGTGTGCACTACCATGCCTGGCTTTGACTCCAGAACCTTTTTATCACAGGGCTCCTACTTTGGGAGGCTATACAGAAAGGTGGGGGCCCTGCTCTGGCTTCCTTCGCTCTGTATTGAATATCTAGGTCAGGCTGGGTCTGCTCTTGAGTGACTGGTAACAACCTGGACCCGTGTGGCTTCCTTTTTGAGTCTAAGTGTCAGGAAAGAACGACTCCATGTCTCGTTTATACCTCCCACCTGGCCATTTTCACCAGCCTTCCCCAGGAAGTGGCCACATGGAACAACTCCTGCCTCCGTCCCTGGGTTCGAACTAGAGCACAGAGTCCCCTGCCCATGACACTCAGCCACTTCAAACTGACCCTTAAAATGCACCCTCTGTCTCCAGCCCTCCGTCTGACATCTCTGCACCTGACCTGCTGCTGTCTGGTCCCTCACAGCCTTTCCCTCTGAAAGGCTCCACCTCTGACTTCAAGATGACCTCTGAACCCAGCATCTCCTTCCGTCCTGCCTTAGCCATTCTATGACATGGTGCGAAGTCAGTGTGTGAACTGAGAGTTAATATTAGTAATTAAAATTGGAATAAACAAGCATGTGATTGCCAGTGGCCGCCTATCAGGGGGAATTGGGACTATTTGGCAAATCGGAGCCATTGAAGCCGACCTTGTGAATTTTTCATATAGTAAATTACCATGTGTGGGAAGACACAGCATGTCTATGTTCCTGACTTAGCTGCTCGCCCTGCCTGCCTGCAGGTCCCTCCATGAGAGCAGGCAAGGGCGGTCATTGGCTGACCAGCCCTCAAAGCTGCAGATGGCGAGTCCTCTGACCCATAGCCGAGTCACCTCTGGTCCTGGTCACTTCCTGCCGCCTTTGCCTCTGTCCCTCCTGGGTCCCTCCTGCTAGGAGGAGGATAAAGGGTGAGATGTCACTCCAGGACATGAGAAAGGAGAAGGTCTGCCAGTCTATGCTGACGCTTGACCAGCGCCTCCCTGGAGGGAAGTGGGACCTGAAAGCAACCGCTGGAAACCCCCAGACTCTGGTGCTCATTTTTGGCTTATTTTTGGTTTTTTGCACAAGGTCCCTACTCCAGTCTGGTCTGGAATTCATGCAAGGCGATCCTCCTGCCTCAGCCTCCTAAATACTAGGATTACAGGCATGAGTCATCACACTTAGCTTCTCAAGGTGTATGCACGTATATGTGTGTTTTTGTGTGTGTGGAGGTCAAAGGTCAACATCAATCTCTAACTTACTACCTTATCTTTTTCTATTACATTTTAGTGTGTCTGTTTGTATGTGTGGTGTGTGTGTGTGTGTGTCTGTCTGTCTGTCACCATGTACACGTGTCCTGGCATCAGTGTGGAAGAGAGAGTCAGTTTTCTCCTTCTACCCTGTGGGTCCTTTACCCACTGAACCAGGTCAACAGCCTCCACCTTCTCACCTGAGTCAGGCTCTCTCCAGTGTGGTGTGAGATAAGCTGACAAGCAGTACCACAGGGGACCATCCCCCAGGGAGGCCACTCAGTGAGCAGGGGAATGTTCTCAAAGGAGTACAGAGGTAGAGGGAGGCTGTAGGGCTCAGATGACATGAGGAGACCAGCTAAGGCTCTGCTACAGCCCCCCACCCCCAGCTGGACTGATTGGGAAGGCTTCTGGCCAGAGCTCTAGACTTCGTGTTCTATAGCCTCTGAGCTTTGACCAATGTGTCCATCATGTCTGAACCATCTAGAGGAATGCCACTGTCCCTTCACGCCCGCACACCCCACCCCCGCTTTAGCCCCTCTCAAGGCAGGTGGCTGCTGAGGGGGCTTGCTGTGGTCCCTGTCTCCCAGTTCTCACAGCCTGGGGTGACCCCTTCTTAACCAGGAAACCCAGGTGGGGAAACATGCCTAACACTGGTGCCCTGCTGTTCAGATGTTTCCAGCCACCAGAATTCTTACCCTCCCCTCACCCACATTTTTTCCTTATAAAGGACCCAGTTTCAGGCACACAAAATACACCAAGCTAATCAGGTGGTAGGAGATGGCCCATCCCTTGTTGGTGGCTGACTCGCTTGCCGACACGGAAGGCCCAAGTTGCTAGACTGGGATGCCCCTCTTAGGAAGGAGCCTGGATTAACTGGCTAAAAACAGAAGCTCTTGGACCTGTAAACTCAGTGGCAGATCCATCTCCTTTCAAGGTCAACCTCGGCCAGCTCCTGGCTGCAGAAAGAAAGTTGGAGATGAACCTGAAGAAGACACAGTCTTGGGCCCTGACTCCAGACACTGAGGGGTTGCGTGCCTGTGGCTTTAAACCCGGGCCTGTGTGTAACTACATTTCCTCTGGATGGAAGTCTCAGGAGGCCACCGCGTGCTGGTGGCTCACTCTCTGCTCTTAGACTGGGACTTCATGTTCACACCGAAGCCCACCCAGACTCAAGGGAAGGGACTTGGACTTCATGGTGGGAGATGTTTCAAGGTGACCACAAAGCATGTTGGGTTGGAATTACACTCTCATGAAAACCTTATTCCTTTTACCCACCATGAGGGGCAAAAGGAGTCCAGGCCAGAGGTGGTCCCAGAGTGGGACGGCCTCCCCTAGGCCTGCCTGGGGGGGACTCTCACCCTCGGCTCCAGGCCTGAGTCACTTTTCCCTCTGCACCTGAGCACTGAGCTAGCAAGCGCCAGGGCCTGAGCAGTCCGGGGTGAAAGGCTCTTTCACTGACTGCTGGCTCCAGCCCACATGGGGCGCGCACCCAACTCCTTCAAAGTGAGGGCGTTTCCAATATGTGTGCTGAAAACCCACCCCACTGGGCAAACATCCTACCCACAAGACCGTTTTTAAAAAACTAATTAAACCTGTAGTTAGAAGCATTTCAGGTTTACAGGGGAGTCGCCCCGAGCATACAGAGAAATCCCAGTGCTCCCCTGGTGTTTCTGTTTTCACACACTGCATCCTGCTTGGGGCTGCAGGCTGGCTGCTCAGGACCACAGGCAGGGCTCAGGGTCCACTCTGGGCTCCACCTTCGTGTTCTATAGCCTCTGAGCTTTGACCAATGTGTCCATCATGTCGGAACCATCTAGAGGAATGCCACTGTCCCTTCACACACCCCCCCTCGCTTTAGCCCCTCCCCCAATCCCTGGACATCACTAAACCCTCTGAGACAAACTCTTTTCCATCTTGGCCTCCTGGAGACTGCTGGGGACCTCCAAGACCTCCAAGGTGCTCTTCGAGGCATCTCAGAAATCCTGTGACTGTTTGAAGGGTTCATGAGGCAACTTGAAGTTTTCCCCGAGGTTTTGGTTGTTTATTTATTTAGAGAAAATCTCATGTAGCCCCTGGCTTCCAATTACTGATCCTCATGTCTCCAACTCCAGAGTGCTGAGATAACAAGCTGACACCACCATACCAGCTTGTTTTTAGTGTTACAGCTATTTATTTGTTTGTTTGTTTAGTGTGTGTGTGTGTGTGTGTGTGTGTGTGTGTGTGTGTGTGTGTGTGTACATTCAGAGCCCGGAGGATGGTATCAGATGCCCTCGGTTGGAAGAGTCTGCTGGTACCTTCTACATTCTGCCTGGGAAACCCTTCAGCTAATCATTAACTCTTTTTTTTTTTTTTTCCGAGACAGGGTTTCTCTGTGTAGCTTTGCGCCTTTTCCTGGAACTCACTTTGTAGAACAGGCTGGCCTCGAACTCACAGAGATCCGCCTGCCTCTTCCTCCAGAGTGCTGGGATTAAAGGCGTGTGCCACCACCGCCGCCTGGCCTAATCATTAACTCTTAAGGTGACTATGATGTCTGGGACCCTCACACAGAGCATGAGCCACCAGCAAGAGGGGGGTCTTCCGAGTCACCCCCCCCAGAGGGTGCCAAGGCCCAAGTCTTATGGAAGTCATTAATATTCAGATTTATTAATATTCTGCAGGCAATGGTTCAGCTAAGCTTTCTGCCACCACATGAGGAAGTGACCTCCAGTGCCCAAGAGCGTTTCTTCCTGGCTAGGTCCAACTTCCTCCAGGCCGCTCAGATTCTTCCCGTTGCTCTCAAAGCCAGTGCCATGCTCTTCCTGTTTTATTCAGAGCCACGTAGACAATTTTCTTTCCTTCTTTCTTCCCTTCTCCCGCCCCCCCCACCTTTTTTTTTGAGACAGAGACTCAGTATGTCTCTATGGCTGTCTGGAACTATGTAGACCAGACTGGCCTCGAACTCTCAGAAATCTGCCTCAGAGTGCTGGGATCGAAGTTGTGTACACTCAGCCTTAATACCACTTAGTAATCATGAGCTCAATGTGGCAAGATGTGGGAAATGTCATAACCCTCATTTATCACAGCAAAATCTGGCTTGTGAAGAAAGCAGGTGAAGGGTCACAGACACTCAGCAGGCAGAGGAACTGAACAGTGAAAGGACATTTTAAAGACGGTGGCCCAAGAGCATGTCCTGTGAAGATTATAGTGGTGTGTGGGCCATCACCATTGGAGATGGCAGCTGTACTGTACTCACTGAGGTGGTGAATATGTCCCACATTGAAAAAAGCTGTCCACTTAAAAAATTCAAAATGGCCTGGAGACATGGCTCAGAGGTTAAGAATACTGACTGCTCTTCCACAGGTCCTGAGTTCAATTCCCAGCACCCACAAGGTGGCTCACAACCATCTGTAATGAGATCTGGCACCCTCTTCTGTGTACATAATAAATAAATAAATCTTAAGAAAATAAAATAAAAAATAAATAAAAAATTCAAAATGAGGGGTTGGGGATTTAACTCAGTGGTAGAGCACTTGTCTAGCAAGTGCAAGGCCCTGGGTTTGGTCCTTAGCTCCAGGAAAAAAAAAAAAAAAAATTCAAAATGATAGCCTAGCAGTGGTGGCACACACCTTTAATCCCAGCATTCAGGAGGCAGAGGTAGGCAGATCTCTAAGTTCGAGGCCAGCCTGGTCTACAGAGCGAGTTCAAGGACAGCCAGGGCTACACGGAGAAACCCTTGAAAAACAGAACAAAACAAAACAAACAAAAACTTGAAATGTGGTGCCTTCACCCTCCTCAAAAGTCCCTTGTGTAGAAACCTCGTCTCTCTCAGATCTATCCCCTCAGCCTTTTCCAATGCAGTATCCAATAGGTTTCTGTAGGTGTCCTAGGCTTCAGGAGACTCAGGTCCTCAGATGAGGGAGGGGGCAGGGGCCCCGGAGGCCCCCGGTGCTGTAACTGGAATGGGACACTTTGTGTGTGTGGGGGTGGGGGGCAGATTAGTGGTGGAGCGGAGCCTGGTGGGAAGAACTCGGCTTTGAGCACTCTCGGTTTCCCACACTCAGGCGGGAAGTGGCAATTCCCTTCAAAAGAAAAAGGGAAGGGGATTTTGGGGTGACGTAACTCTTCTGTGGGTTTTTCAGAACGGTGTGCCAGGGCAGCCCTGCCCCTACCTGGACTCCCGCGCTTCCTTGCCTGCCAGCGCCGCGAGTCGGTGAGGCAGTGGCGCCCCAGGCTTCACCACGCCCTGCCCGCTGCCCGGAACCTGCGCCTCCCATCACCGTAGCTACCTGGCACATTCGCCTTCTCCAAAGCCGTGTTTGCCTTGCTTTGGCATGGCCTCAGTAGACCGCTTTCAACACCCTCCGGTCAGAATTAATCACTTTCTCCTGCGCGTGCACACAGACACAAAACCAACACAAAGAACATTTTATATGGAAAGATTTTTCTTTTTCTTTTACTTTCTGTTTTATTATTCTTTTTTTTTTAATCTGTTCACATCTTGTTTATTTACCTGTGTGAGCATGTATGTGTGCTGGGGGAGGGCGTGCATGCCACAGCTCAAAGGTAATGTGGAGGTCAGAGGACAATTTGTGGCAGCTGGCTCCTCCACTTTGTGGGTTCCTGAGATCGAACCCAGGAGCAAGTGAATTTAATCCGTGAGCCATCTTGTGTGAGCCGTGTGTGTGTGTGTGTGTGTGTGTGTGTGTGTGTGTGTGTGTGTGTGTGTGAATCCTCACACATGTGTGCTGGTGCCAGTGGAGGCCAGAAGAGAGTGTTGGGTTCCCTATAGTTGGAGTTACAGGAAATTGTGAGCCCACCGAGTGGGTGCTGGGGATGCAGTTCCCGTCCCTATGGTTAAGTAGCAAGTGCTCCTAACCACTGAGCCATCTCTCAGCCCCACCCCATCCCTGTTTTTTTTTTTTTTTTTTTCCTTTTGGTTTTTCGAGACAGGGTTTCTCTGTGTAGCCCTGGCTGTTCTGGAGTTTGCTCTGTAGACCAGGCTGGTCTTAAACTCGAAGATCCGCCTGCCTGCCTCTGCCTCCCGAGTGCTGGTTAAAGGCATGCGCCACCACTGCCTGGCACACCCCCCCCCCTTTTTTTTTTGTTTAAAGATAGGATCTTGCTCCATACCTCTGGCTGGCCTGGTACTCACTGTATAACCAGGCTGGTATTAAACTCGTGGTGATCCTCCTGCCTCAGCCTTCAAAGTTTTGAGATAACAGGCTTGCACTTTTTAGAAAGTAAGAACTCCGCGCATAGCTGAAGAGTTCCAGATTCCCCTGTTGTAGAGACACAGGGGTGGCGTGGGGTGGGAAGGGGCGGGCACGGGGCCCTGCTACAGGGAGACACAGAGCCAGGCACAAGCAGAGTGGACGCTTCTTGAATGTCAGATGCGGCAGAAATGGTGACCAGGCCCAAGGCGGCCTCCTTCTGGACGAGGACACGGAGGCCCAGGCCCATCGGGGCAGCCAGCGCGGCCGGCGTGGCACCCGTGGGTGGTGCTCAGCGCGGCTCACTAAGCCAGTGCCCCCCACGCACTCCGCGGCTGTCCTGTGGTGGCCCGCGGGCCGCCCGGGTGCCTCCTCTTCCCGCCGGCCCCGGGAAAGTGGCGGTGAGTAACTTTCGGCTTCAGGGGGGTGTGGCGCGGGGCGCGGGGCGCACCTGCGTGGGGGCGCGGGGCGGGGCGGGGCGCGCACCTCGACGGGGCGGGGCGGCCGTGCTCCCGCCTCCCTCCCGCCCTCCGGCGGCGGCCGCGGATTAGCCACCTGGGAGCCCGCGCCCCGCGGCCTCGCCGCCACACTTCCCTGGGAGCGGCGGCCACGGCGGCACCATGAAGAAGACCTACTCAGGTGGGCGCCGCGCCCGGCGTGGGGAGGGTCGGCGTCGGGGACCTGCGTGTGTCACCTGAGCGCTGGTGGCCGGAGTGGGCGAGGCCACCCAGGAACCAAGTCGGTCCGGTGGCTCAGCCCTCGCGGGATGTTGTATCCCCAGGACAGTCTAGAGCCCCTCCCACAGATGGGGGTCGTGGGGCGCTCCACGCGTGAGCTCTGCTCTCCACCCTCTAGGCTTAGACCCCGGGGCCGCCAGGGCCTGGGGGAGGCCGACATGCAAGGCTCTTGCGCTCTGCGCCGCTAGAGTTTCTTCTGTTCTTGGCTTAGGGTTCCCTTCCGCTGTCCCCGACAGAGCTGGCTCACTCTAGAGTTCTGGAGGCGTCCTCTGCGCCCTGTCGGTGGAATGTTTGACTTACAGGTGGCGCTTGAGGCACCCGGCTGCAGTCTGTTGGGTTGGTGGGGTGGGGCTGGATGGAGGGTCTGGACCAACCCCCAGCATCTCGTTTGGCGGTAACTCCTATTGGTCATTTGCCCAGTGGGGCACAGGAGGGTCTCCAAACGGGGCCGCCCAAGAGGCCTGGGCCAGTCCTGGGTCTCAGGATGCCATGAGTGCTCTAGCATGCCAACGCCACTCTAGCAGGTAGAGTGTAGTATGTGGGGGGGGGGGGTCGCAGGGCTCTCTGCTCTTACTCTGCGCTTCCATTTCACACACAGCCCACCTGAGGCTGGAGCTGGTTGAGGCAACCCTGCTCTCCACTCATTTTTCTGTGACCCAGGCCGGATCCTTTGTCCTCTTCCCCTAACCACACAAACCTCGTCTTCAGGTTCCTCTCCTAATCTATTTGGACAGGAAGCTTTCTGCTAAGAACCGGTGAATTCATTTAAGATAAGAGCTCTGAATCAGGAGACTGAGTTAGAGTTGAAGAGGTCATTTGGGCCATCCCCCTGCCTTGAGGTCATGCTCTGTTTCCTCCCACTTTCCATATTCAGGAACCCAAATGACTTGACTTCATCTCAAAGAGGGTCATTTAGTGTCCCCTAAGAAACAATCTTCTGGGCCAGTAGCTCGTGGTCCTTAGCTGTTACCTTGGCCACTTGGCCCCCAGTCACTGCTTATTTCAGGAGAACTTGTTGATGTGATGGGGGGAGGGGGCTTCCAGGTGGTATGTGCTCAGGTTTGGCACTGGGCCCCTCTCCCTCCCCAGCATGCTCCAGATGCTTGGAATGGTTGTGGGCATTGGGGCCCTTTCCCGGTTCTCTGGCTGGCCTGGGGATGGCCAACGGCTGTGTTCTTGCCCGTGGCTCCTCACACTTCCTGACTGGTGGTGGGTCTGGACACTGAGGTACCCAGGTCCTCCAGCTCACAGGTGCCTGGCTTACTGCAAAATCCAGAAAGCCACCCCCGCAAGTCTGGGTGGGGAGGGTAAGCCTGGAGTTTCTGGGGAGGGTATTAAGACCAGTACTTGCCCTGCTCTCTCTCCTATACCCACCCAACCCTGGCCAGGTGAATTTTTGTTCAAAGATGAAACTTTCTGTGATAGCTGGGCAGAAGTTAAGCTTACAGCCCCTAGAAAAGCGAGCAAGCTCCCTGTTTCCTTGTGTTTACCTAAAGGGGCAGGGCTCCTGGAGGATGGGCAGAGGGAGGGTCTGGACCACATCCAGTTTGTTCCCTGCCTGGCAGTGTGCCAAGGGGTGCTTGGGTCACTCGGCTGCAGTTGTATGGGGTGAGGTAGTAGGGTTCAGCCCCACACCAGTGTCCTCCGGGCTCCTGGAGTAGGTAGGGTCTGAGTGGGGTCTCTTGCCAAAGTCACACTGGCTCTAACAGCCATCGCCACAAGAAAGTCAAGCAAAGTAGCAAAGAATGTTAAAAATCTCTGCAGGATCTGAAAATCCAAGGGCAACCAGGAGAGTCTGTGCTTTTCCCATAGACTGAGTGGAATTACCACTTCTAGACCTGTTCATGAACTTGAATAGCATGGACTGGCTGCCACGCTGTGGTCAGGGAGCTGCTGGGAGCGTTCCTGGACCTCTCAAGAGAGGACTTGAGAAGCCTGTCTGGAGTGACCCCAGCACCATGGGTTTATGTACAGCCACCAAATATGCTTTATGTGGCGGGCACCTGTAGTCAGGCCGGAGGGTACAGAAGCAGTGACTGGGACAAGCTCTGAGCTGGCAGGAACCTGCCTTGTCGCTGGGGTGGGGTGGGAGATATGGGCAGGACACCAGCTCGTTATCAAACCCCCCCCTCTGAAGCAGGACAGCACCCCTAGGAGGGAGGGGTGTGGTGTGGCTTTTGGAGTGTCTGACATTGAGCCCGACCTCCAGTAATAAGGGGTCTGGTACAGTGGGGATAAAAAGGGTCTTCCCAGGGGGGAAGCTGTAGGAAGCAGGGGCATTTGGGGGACCCTCTGGCAGCCCTATCAGAGCCCCAGCTCTTCCTGAACACATCTTCCCTTTTGTTTCAGTGGCGGGCTGTAGCAGTGTGGCCCAGTGGTTAAAGGTGGGACCGTTAAGCTGTGAAGCTCTTGGGATTAAGTCCAGGTGCTGTGGGGGTACATCTCATTGTTAAACAGGGACAATGCTTGGTTGTGACAGTGATTTCCCACAGCAGCAGGTTCCAGAAGTACCTGCTCTAACTCTCTAGCTGCTACCCTAGGCATTATTGCCCTAAGCCATTAGGAGGGGCCAAGAGGTCATGTGCTACCTTTTGCAGGGGGACCTAGGGCCTCCCTCAACTCCCCTCCACTCGCATGGTTTGAAGGCCCCTCTGTGCTGGAGCTGGCCGCAGGCCTCTCCTTTCATTTTCTGGGGTTCCGAACGTGGCTTCTCACAACCTGTGAGAGTCCTGGAATTCCCCTCAGTGCCCTTGGAGTTCTTGGAAATCTTTAGTGGCAGAGGCTGGGGGCTTAGCCATGAGCCACCAGAATGGGCGAGTGTATCTCTGTGTGTGCTTTGGAATTGTCATGGGACTCCTGTGGCTTTCAGGTGACTCTCAAAGCAGGTGGCTGGCTTTGCCAGCTCCACTGAGCAGGGATTCAGCCCTAGGAGGTCCACAAGAAGGAGGGTTTCACCCCTGCCCAGCACTCTTGGGGGCTTTGGAAGGGTGCGGGATGCACCCTCTGAGGTCACTTCATGCAAGGGGAGGACTGGGTGACAACGTGCTTCTCTCTGCTCCTTCTGCATCTTGGGGCCTGCCCAGGCCACCTCTTGCCTCCTCATGGTCAAGCTTGTTTGCTCAGGTGTATCCAAGCGTCCTGGGCTGGAGAGGAAGTCGCCTCCTCCAGCAGCTAGTCTGTGGCTGTGTCCCACACTTGCCCAGCTCCTGAGGCCCCTAGTCCCAAGAGAGCTGACTGAGCACCAGTCAGGAGCCAGCCCTGCCCAGACCATTGGGGAGGTGGGAAGGCAAGTTCAGGCACGGTCAGCCATCTACCCCACGTGCCCCTGCTTCCTCCTCTCTCCAGCCTTCCACTCCCCAGCTCCTCACCATCAGAGAGTAGAGTACAATGTACCGGATGGAGTATTCGATACCCATCTCTGCCTGAAACCTGTGGGACCTGCTTACACCAGGGTGGGTGCAGAGAGGACAGAGGGGGTTGCCTCTTAGGAGCAGCTGGCTTAGTGAGACAGCGGGCTGTCCATGTGCCTGAAGGGCTCAGGTGGGTGTCTGTAGGGAACCGTGGAAGGCACACTCCCCGCCTGAACACTCAGCTGCCTTTCTCAGATTGTCCTGTCCATCCCAGGCCGCCCGGGGCCCCACACGCATGGAACCCCGGGAACCCGGAGGCAGCCATTTCCGCATGTTTGTCCGTGGGCAGTGTTGTGTGGGCTCTGCGATTTGCTAAAGACGGTTTTGATAAGAAAGGTCTAGCACAGACCAGCCCGGGGCCACGCCCCAAGGCACATGCTGAGTGGATCTCCGGGGATGTCTGGGGCACCAGAGAGAGACCCCGGGGCCCAAGGAGTGTGAATGTTTGGCTAGGGAGAGAGGGGACTCATGCCCTATCTTAGGCTTGTTTGTTGGGTTGTTACCTTGGAAACAGCTCAGCTCTTGGCTGCTGTAGAGATTTATGGGGGAATCACCAGAACCAGTGCCTGGTGAAGCCCTCTGGGGCCTGTGCAAAGACAAGAAGGACAGTTCTGAGTGATTCCTAGAGAGACCTCGGAGTCCTGACAGGAACTGCCACACGTCATGTGATCCCAAAGTGCCAATTAAAAGAAGTCCGCCTTGGTGGGTATCAGTCCTCGTTGAAAGCCGTTGTAGTCAGGCACAGGGGTCATGTGGCAACCAGGCTTGCAGGGGGTCCAGTGTCTGTAGTGGGCTGGTCTCTGAAGGCATAGCTTTGCTCTGGCTCCAGGAACTTTTAGTTAGCCTTTCCAGAACAGCCCTTCTGAGCGTCGAGGGGCCCTGACTCCCCAAAGTTCCTGACCTCTATTTTCCACGTGCTCTGTACCATTCACTCCAGAAGCGCCTGCTGGGTGCTGCTCAGCCCCAGGCTCCGTTCTGACGCTCCCCGGTGGCTCAGTAACAGCGCCCGAGGGTTGAGGGGCACTCTGCTCCCAGCCCAGTTTCTTGGTCTTATCTCGCCAGCCCTGCCCTGGGTCCGGGTCCGCTTGCAGCCAATGGTGAAGATGACACCCAGCCACTCCAACCGGAGCGGGTGGCAGCCCCCGGAGCCTTGCTTGTCCGTGGCCTCTCACAGATCTGCAACAACCAAGCTTTGTTCAGGGACTGATCTGACCTGGTTCCCCGAAGCCTGACTTGGCAGCCCGGAGACCTCAGGACAGGAAACAGGAGACAGGGAAGCCAATCCCAGCTTCAGGTCACAGGGTGGCCCTTGGACCCAGACCTTCCCTGGCAGGGTCCCAAGTCACCAGTCAAACCCTGACCTTCAGTATCGCTTGGAATGCTGGTATAAGGGGTGGAGAAGGGCTCTCTGGAGCTGAGGTTCGCTACCCCAACCCACCTGACCCTTGAGGATCCTGAGGAGAGGACCAGCAGGAATCCCAGCCTTCCCTGTGGCAGGTGCAGCTGCAGTCTGTCTGCCACAGTGGTCTCCTCCTCACCCCTCCCAGACCTTCAGTGAGGCTGTGCGCACACTCTGATTCCCCCAGCACCACATCTGGAGCAAAGGGTGGGCCACAAGAGCAGAAGACGCCCTCGAGTGCTGTACCCAGGCTCCAGGGCCCCTCCAGGCCAGGCGTGTTGGGGCAGCCGCTGACTCAGGAGTAGTGGCTGCTGTGCCCAGGTTTGAGCTGAGTTCCAGGTGAGCGTGGTTACCAGGAAAGGCTGGGCACGGGTGAGCTGGCGGGCTGCCCGGGCCTTGTGCTGAGCTCAGTGGGACCTGCATCCTGAGGGCCTCCTTTCACAGTGCTCTTTGTGAGAGGATCAGGTCCCAGCACGGGGATAAGGCTCCTGTAACCCAAGCTGCTTGTAAGTGGGTTACATCCAAAGCTGGTCACCCTCCGGCGTGCTAGGGACGTGGCCACTCGTCACAGAGGGGTCTGGGAGAGTCATCTGTAAAACTCACCAATAATTCTGTATCTTCGGCTCTGTGGAGTAGAGTGGGTGGGTATTGCTGAGGGGTTCTGGGTCATATGGACACTGCAAGGTGTCGGAAGAACAATGCCCAAATGCACCACAGGCCTGAACGGAAGGGTTGGTGACTTCTCGCCAGCACTGGCATCACACTGCTCCCCGCTTTCCAAGGTGTGGTAAAACCTCAGCTATGCTGGGTGAGTCACTCTGGATGGCAGGGCTTCCTGTTGGCTGTGGGTCAGTCTTGACTACCGGACCCCGACATTAACTTTTTATTTCACTTTTCTTGGAAATGCTTTCTGAAATAGACCATTTATCTATTATGTTTTATTTTGCCGTTGTTGCCTGTGGTTGATTTTTGTGCTGTGGACTTTTCTTTGAACAATGAAACAGGAAATTGAATGGGAAACTTAAAACCCTATGGGTTGTAACACTCTATGCTCCTTTCCCTGCCTGTTCCCACATGTGTGAAATGTATCGTTTAATTATCTGAGGTGTAGACATGCTTTCAGGGTTGCATGTCTCTGTCACGCCGCTCCTTCCCTCCGTAGGCATTCAGATGGCCAGGGTGACTCAAAGCCATCCCCCTAACGGCTCTTCAGAGTAGACGTCCTACGTCTGACTGCTCTCACTGGCTTCCCTCACAGACTCTCACAGTGATCCCCTCCACGGTGATGTGTAACCCTTGGAGGCTGCAGAGCTGGGCTGCACTCATGGTTACGGTACGGGTGCTTCTAGCCGTCTTCGGGACTGGCTTTAATACCATTTCCTTCCCTGAACTCATAACCTTGCCTCGGCCTTCTGCCTGCTGGAATTTCAGGTGTGAGCCCCCTTGGTAGGCTCTGGTGTCTGCAGCTGTCCCTGGACACCTTCTTTTTTCCTTTTCCTCCTCCTCTTCTGTTTGTTTAACTTTTTGTTTTGTTTGAGACAGGGCCTCATATAGCCCAGGCTTCATATGGCCTTGAACTCCTAATCCTCTGGACTCCACCTGCTGAGTGTTAGGATTACAGGTGTGCGCCGTTTGCCACGCTCTGGAGTTTGTTTCTCCAGGTAAATTGTAGTGCCCGTTTGCCTCCTGGATGCCCTTCTCTGTCCTGGCGCTTTTTGCATGCATGTCCATTTCTCAGGTAGTTAATGGTGACTCTTGCCATTCTTGTGGCGGTCTCCAAAGCCACACAAGGGTCATCAGCACAGCATTTCACTAAGGTGGACAGAAAGTTCCCCGCACTGTCTGTCAACCTGCCAAGTGACCCCCACGCTGGCTTGGTGTTGGACAGCTGTCCACTGTCTTGATTCCCTGCCGGGACTGGCCATGAGGCTGGGTGCAGTGTGGCTTTTCCATCCCTGTCACCTCATTCATCCCTGTGGGTCATCTGTCCTCCAGGAAGTGACTCTGCTTCCTTTGACCAGTCTGAGCCCAGGCCTGGAGATAGAGTAACGGCTGTAGGTGACAGACTACACCACTTGACAGTCGGTCAGTCATCTGCTGGCTGGTTACTTTGCAGTGATACCTTCTGGAACCTTCATTCCCCCCCCCCAGTTGGTGATGGCTTTCTGGCCTTTCCTGCACGTTAACTGGCCTCGGTCTTCCTCCCGTCCTCCCAGGGCCTCTACACGAGGTCCTCTATCTCCTCCTCTCTATGTGGAATCCCTGTGTTGTAATCCAATGACCCCAAGGTGAAGCGAAACTGCATGTCAGTTACCTTCCTGTTGCCGTGACAACATGCCTAACACAAGCATCCTCCGAAGGGAAGGGTTTGCATTGGCACACTCACAGCCTGAGGGCCCAGTCCGTCATAGCAGGAGTCATGATGGCGGGAACTGGGAGCAACCGGCCACACTTGGCTTTTTGTGCAATAGAACTCCAGCGCTTTGGACTGTGCTGCCCACATTCAGGGTGGATCTTTGTCCCTCAGTTAAACTTCTCTGAAAATGCCGACTTAGACGCGGGCAGGGCGGGCAGGGCACCGGCAGGGCAGAGGTGTGTCTCCTGGTGAGTCCAAGTCCAATCAAGGTGATGATGAAGACCCAGACTCTCTCCGGTGACTTGGGCAGCCACACATGGCTCTTCTGTGGTGTGGCTAGCAGTGTCTGATCTGGTAAATCTCAATACCCAGGGTTTTCTCCTGTGTCCGTTAGCCTTCCCAGTGGACCCTTGTCAGTTGGCTGTGGTCCTTGGGTATGTGCATTGTTCATAAGCATGTGCTATTCCAAATATCCAGGAGGGGATTCGTAATGAAAGGTTTAATTCTGTGTGTGTGTGTGTGTGTGTGTGTGTGTGTGTTGTGTGTGTGCACGTGTGTGCATGAGTGAGGGAGAGGGAGGAGAGAAAGAGAATAAAAACGTGCATGGACATCATCAAGGGCAAAGGTGAACCTCAGGTGTTATTTCTCAGGTGGTATGTTGGCTATTCTGGTCAACTTGACTACATCTGAAATTAACTAAAACCCAAGCAGCTGGGCACTCCTGTGAGGGATTTTTCTTAACTAAATCATTTGAAATGGAAATACCCACTTTTCATCCAGATCTTTTGAGGCGGGAAAATCCACCTTTAGTCTGGGCCACACCTTCTTCCTGGCAGCCTGTGTAAAGGACATGGAAGGAGGAAGCTCTCCGCCTGCTTCCCCTCCCTCTTGCTGGCAAGTCCATTCCTTCACTGGCATTAGTGCCTACTTCTTCAGGATTCTGCTGTCTACAAAACACCAGCTCAGACATCCAGCCTCATGGACTGAACAACTCCTGGATTCTTGGACCTTCCATTGGGAGACAGCCATTGCTGGACAAGCTGGACCACAGCCTCTGCAAGCCATTCTAATAAATACCCCCCCCCCTTTTCTTCTTTTTGTTTTTTCAAGACAGGGTTTCTCTGTGTAGCCCTGGCCATTCTGGAACTCACTCTGTAACCAGGCTGGCCTCAAACTCAGAGATCCACCTGCCTCTGCCTCCTGAATGCTGGGAATAAAGGCGTGCACCACCACACTTGGCTTTTATTTTTATTTTTTATTTTTTAAAGATTTATTTATTTATTATGTATATAGAAGATGGTGCCAGATCTCATTGCAGATAGTTGTGAGCCACCATGTGGTTACTGGGAATTGAACTCAGGACCTCTGGAAGAGCATTCAGTGCTCTTAACCTCTGAGCCATCTCTCCAGCCTTTGGCTTTTATTTTTGGTAAATTTCCTTTCAGTATTATAGATTTATTCTGTAATTTTTTTCCTCTAGAGAACCCTAATACAAGTGGTTGTTTTTCAAAGATCTTTAAAAATTATTTTTAATTAACTAATTTATTTATTTTGGTTTTTCAAGACAGCATTTCTCTGTGTATCCCTGGCAGTCCTAGAACTCTGTAGACCAGGCTGGCCTTGAACTTAGAGATTTGCCTGCCTCTGCTCCTGAGTGTTGAGATTAAAGGCGTGTGCCACCACTGCCTGGCTTTATTTTTTTTAATTGTGTGTGCTTACATCTGTCTCTCTGTGTGTTAGTACATATAAGTGTACAACAGAGGCCAGAGAGGCCAGATCCCCCCAGCTAGAGTTACAGATGGTTGTGAGCCATCTAGTGTGGGGGCTGGGAACCATACTTGGGTCCCCCCGCAAGGGCAGCAAGCCCTCCTAGCCACTGAGTCGTCCCTCCAGCCCTTGACTTGTTTTTGAGACAGGTTCTCTCACTGGCCTAAGACTTGCTAATTAGGCTGGCCAGCGGGCCCCAGGAGTCCTCGTGATTCTGCCTCCCTGGTGCTGGGGTTTCAATGGGCGCTGCCATCTAAACTCAGGTGCTCTTCTGTGTCATGCAGTCGACCAACTAACTGTGCCATCTCCCCGGCCAGCCCCCCCGGAACGCTTTTCAATATAGATGATGGACAGAACTGAAAAGCCCAACAGGAAACAGAATCCAAACTGTGTGCTTAAATGCTTAAAGCATTCTCTTTTAGATTTATCTAGTTTATTTTATGTCCATGAGGGTTTGGTCTGCATTGCGGGAGCGCCTGGTGCTCTCAGAGGTCAGAAGAGCACTGGATCCCCTGGAACGAGAGTTGTAGGTGGTGTGATTCTGTGCAGGGAACGGAACCCTGGTCCCTGGAAGAGCAGCCAGTGCTCTTCTTAACCACCAAGCCATCTCTCCAGCCATTTTTAAGCAATTCTTAAAAGGTAGGATTTACAAGGACTGGGGTTCATGAAGTTCAGTGCCTGAGCGCCCCACCCCTCCCGCCCTTCAGTTCCCTCCTCAGCACACAGTAGCAGTAAAAATACTGGGAGAGTTTACAGTTTGCTGTTCTGTTTATTTGTTTAGCTCTGAGCTGGAGTCCCACTCTGTATTACTGGTTGGTTTAGAGTTCTGTGTGGACCCCCTGCCTCTGCCTGCTGAGCGCAGGGATCACGGCGCTTTAGACTGTGCCTTTGAAACGGCTATTAAGTATCAGAAGTAGCCCGGACTCTAGAAGAGTATCAGTTAACCTGTCACCTCTCCAAAGTAACATTTTGTGACTTTCTTTTGGCTCTGCTTCTTCACCAAGACCTGTTTGATTTTCTATGTAGAGAACAGAAAGTTAATCTTTCTGAGTGGTCAGAATTTCTTTCCTTCTCCCCTTCCTCTCCCTCCCTTTCTCCCCTCTCCTTCCCCTCCTCTTATCCCCCCCCCCATCTTTTCAGTGGGGGTTGAGACAGACTCTTTATAGTCCAGGCTGGACTGGAATTTTAAGATTTTCAACCTTGTGTCCCAAGGCCAGGGTTTACCACCATGTCAGACTGAAATTTTATTTATTTTGGTGGCTGAGAATCCTACAAAAGGAGAGGAGTTGGTGAAGTGGTGTGTGTGTGTGTGTGTGTGTGTGTGTGTGTGGTGGGATGTGTGTGCATGCTCCTGCCTGTGGGTGTGCGTGCACTTGGGACTGGAGGCCAGAGGTCAACCTCAGCCACCATCTGCCTTGTTTTTTGAGGCAGTCTCTCATTGGCCTGAATTCACCCATTCATCTAGACTGGCGGGTCAGTGAGTCCAGGATCCTCCTCTCTCCATCTCCCCGCATACCAGCTGCACACCAGTTGACTTTTTATGTGGGTGCCGCAGATCTGAACTTGGGTCCTGTGGTGCCGCAAGCGCCTCACCAGCCGAGCTGTCTCCCCAGGCCCGAGTGCAGATTTATGGAGAGTCAGTAGAGGTACAGTTTTTCTGCTCTGTCCTGGCAGCGTGATTCCAGTCAAGAGTCAGCCGCACGTGAGAAGTTTATAACCATCAGATCCACCCCCACCTGCCCTTCTGATCAGAGTTACGTCTCTGACTCAGGCTGCAGAACAGAACCCTCAGTGTATAGTTTCTCCCCTGGCTATTGGGATGGTTTCTCCAAGACCGCTCCTGGCTCTCAGCATTTCAAATCCTGCCCCTCCCTCCTGCCCACGGGTTCCTGGCAGCGAGAGCCGCAGAACATGATGGTGTCTGTGATTTTGGATCATGTACTGGAGGTGGAACTGGATCTGGAGAGGGAGAGAGAATTCCTGGACTCCGTTTCTGCCTCGGGATGCTGAGCTGCACATGGAAACAACTGGGTACCCCATAAACACAACAGAGCAGTGCCAAGTGGACTAGCTTCCTGCTGAGGGGCTCCTGCCACTGCTTCCACTCAGAGCTGAGTGGGAGGAAGTTCTGACACCAGATTTCAGGGCCCACGCTCAGCTGTGGGGGACTTGAACAAACGGAGCTTCTGCAGTAGGAGCCAAAGCCACCAGGGGGACAGAACTTGTTGCTGGGAATACCTTTCAAGGCAGAGAAGGGAGAAACTTCTCGGCTGCCCCCTGTACCCATCACCTCCCAGGCTCTCTCTGGTTGAGCCCAGCTTAAAGCCAGTAGCCCGGAGAGCCCTGTCCCTGTAGTCTGTAAGAGATCAGCTTGGCCACAGCAAGGAGAGCCTGGAGGGCTGAGGAAGGGTGAGTCTTGGAGACCAGTACAGGGTGTATGAAGAAAAGCTCTGTCCTCCTGCCCCCATACACCTTACCCCAGCATCGCTTCCCTGGCGTTTGGAAAGCAGGATGGCCCTGTTTCTGGCCACCTCACCCCTCAGCCACCACTTCCTTTCTCCTCCTCCTTTGCTCTGTGTGGAAATGTAAAGCTGTAAGCTTGGACCCCTGTCTGGGGACCGAGTTGTCCTCTCTGTCTTAGTCACCACTCGATTGCTGTGAAAAGATGCCACGGCAACTCTTTTTTTTAAATTTTTTTTTTAACTTATTTTTATTTTATGTGCATCGGTGTTTTGCCTACATGTATGTCTGTGTGAGGGTGTCAAGTCCCTTTGCTGTGGGATGGTCTGTATGTCAAATCTGTTGCTCTGATTGGTCAATAAATAAAACACTGATTGGCCAGTGGCTAGGCAGGAAGTACAGGCGGGACTAACAGAGAGGAGAAAAGAAAGAACAAGAAGGCGGACCCAGTCACTGCCAGCCGCCACCAGGATAAGCAGCATATGAAGATGCTGGTAAGCCATGAACCACGTGGCAAGGTATAGATTTATAGAAATGGATTAATTTAAGCTATAAGAACAGTTAGTAAGAAGCCTGCCATGGCCATACAGTTTGTAAGCAATATAAGTCTCTGTGTTTACTTGGTTGGGTCTGAGCAGCTGTGGGACTGGCGGGTGACAAAGATTTGTCCTGACTGTGGGCAAGGCATGAAAACTCTAGCTACATCCCTTGGACCTGGAGTTACAGACAGTTGAGAGATACCATGTGGGTGCTGGGAATTGAACCCAGGTCCTCTGGAAAAGCAGCCAGTGCTCATAACTATTGAGCCATCTCTCCAGCCCTGACCACAGCAACTCTTATAAAGGAAAGCATCTGACTGGGGTCTTGGTTACAGTTTCAGAGGTTTAGTCCATTATCATCATGGCAGGGAGCATGGAGGCATGCAGGAAGACATGGAGCTGGAGAAGGAGCTGAGGGAGTTACGTCCTGATCCACAGGCACCAGGCAGAGACACTGGGTCTGGCCTGGGCTTTTGAAACCTGATTGTTCACTCTCAGGGACACACCTCCTCCAACAAGGCCACACCTCCTAATCCTTCCCAAGTAGTTCACCAACTGGGGACCAGGCACTCAAACATGTGAGCCTGTGGGGGCCGTTCTCATTCAAACCACCACACCCTACTCTCCTACAAGTTCCACAGTGAAGTCTTCACCCTCAATGGACTATTTGGACAGGCAGCCCCCACGGGGAGGTAATGAAGCTCGGGCCTGAGTCCATGGAACTGGCATTCTTACGAGAGGGGGAGGGACCACCAGGGTCCACATCAGGTGTGTCAAAAAGACCACAGGAAAACAAGATGACAAAGTGACTTCACCAGAAATCAGTTCCAGCTGCATGCTGCTCTTACATTTTGTTCTTCTGGTCTCCTGAACTGTGGGGGACATAGAGTTCTGTTACCTTCCACCTCCAGTCTGGGAATTCTGACTCACTTGATTACCTGACATGTTGTCTGACTAGGATGTGGTCATGTTGTGAATTCCAGCATGCCGGGCCTTTTTCCTATGTGCCCAGACTGGCCTTGAACTCACGGCAATCCTCCAGCCTCAGCCTTCAGAGTGTGGGCACCACAGGCATAAGTCACCATGCCCAGCTTAACCTTGAGGAACAGTGAGGTTATCCTTAGTCCATCTTGTATCTGGATCATTTGCATGTTACAAGCTTGCATAATGCATTAATAAACGGTTGCATTTACTACAATTTGATGGTAGCAGCAAGCCTCCCCTGTGGCTGAATTCTCTCTGTTATGCTTGCTGGAGCCTAGAACTGGAAGTTCACTGTCATGAAGACAGCAGCTGCCCAGTAGACCAGAACACTCACCATTCTCCTGGGATGAGAGGGACTCTCAAGCCTCCAGGGAAGCTTGCTCCACAGCCACCACAGGTGCTTTGAAGTGGGCCTTGATGACAGGGAGAAAGAGGCCACTGCCCCACCCCAGAGCAGAGCTTCTTGCCTGGGGTGTGAATATACCTCAGGGGATCTGGATGCCCTGGAGGGGTGCTCGTCACAGGACTCAGGAGCTGGCTGGACTCACCTGATGCTGGCTTTTTCATTCAGCTGTCTATCGTTTGCTCTGGCTGTTTCCAGTCTTGCTTCCACACCCCCTGCCACTTTGGGTGTTCCAGGGTGACACACTCCAGCCCCTGTGCTGGCTTTAGGGACTTCTGGTCCCTGCTGGTGACTACCGGTTGTATTCCAGTGGTCTTCTGGGGACAGGGCCTCCTGAGTGGGCTCACTGCGCTGACTTCTGTAGTTCTTGGTGGCCAGAGCAAGCAGGACCTGTACATCTCAGCACTGACATGCTGACTCCATCATTTCACCTCCCCCCTTGGTCATGTCTGCCTGTGGGCCACCAAAGGCCAGGTGTGGCTAAGTCAAACGTGAAGAAGCTGTCTTTCTGTTCATCGGTCAGCTACCAACCTGCCGCATCCTCAGATGGGTGAAATTTGAGTTCTTGAGGATTGATGCTTAGATCCAGGACCATGGCTCAGTCAGTAAAGTGTCTGCCACATAAGCATGAGGACCTGGGTTTATCACCAGCACCACATAAAAAAGCGCTGCGCTGACCTGTGCCTGCAATCCGGGTGCTGGAGAGGCAGAGGCAGGGAATCCCTGGGACTCACTGGCCAGCCAGACTAACCAAATTTGGAGAGCCCTAGTTCCAGTGAGAATCCTGCTTGTCTCAAAAAGCAAGGTGGAGGGCTCCTAGGAATGAGGCGGTCCTCTGACCCCCACGTGTTCGTGCGCACACATGAAGAATTGGTGTTTAGTATATGAATGCCCCACTAAACATTTGGAATATACTTATGCCTGAAAAGTGGTTTGCCTCACATCTGAAATGCTCAAGTTCAAGTTCAGTGAAGCATCCTGTGTTTTATGTGGCAACCTCACCTGGGAGACAGTGTGAGTCCAGACACCCACCAGTAGTGATGTTAGGTGATGGGTATGGCCACTTCCAGTTGGAATGCCCGCTCCCCAGAACACTGTGGACTCCTCTTCCTCATCTGTGTGACACTGAGTGAGGTCCTTTGTGTCCACGTCTCCTTGCGTGGTGTCTGGGGCGGCAGCGATGCTTCGTGTCTTCACCCATCCACATCATGTTGATATGGAAACTGCCTCCAAAAGCTGAATCCAGACAGTAAGAGCTACAGATTCTTTTTTTTTTTTTTTTTTTTTTTAACTTTATTTAATTTTCTGTATGAGTGCTCTGCATGTATGCCTGCATGCCAGAAGAGGGCATCAGATTCTGTTATAGATGATTGTGAGCCACAATGTGGTTTCTGGAAATTGAACTCAGGACCTCTGGAAGAACAGCCAGTGCTCTTAACCAATGAGCCATCTCTCCAGCCCAAGCTACAGATTCTTAAGGACACAACACTGCCTCTGAGTGGGATGGATAGGGGAGTGGGGAGTGGGGGGATTGGGGGGTGGGGGGTGTCTGGTCTTGCTGCTGGGCCCTCATGATAAGCTCTAACCCCAACAGACCAAGGGCGCTTCACAGAGTCAGTGCAGAACCCCCTTTCGGTTGGCATTTTGTAGGTGGATGGGCTCTTTGCCTCTCGGGGCCTGCCAGACAAGGATAGGGGGAAATAGATAAGGGCCGGATCTCCTGGATTGAAGGCCAAGGACTCTGGTGAGATCGTGTTTGATCTAGGCCACCGCAGTTCCCAGCCGCTGCTTTTGTGGAGGAAGAGGTTGAACTTTGACTGTCCTCCAGGCAGGACAGCCACCTTTGTCACCAGATCAGCTGCGTCTGCTTGCAGGAGGGCCTGTGGACTGCTGACCTTTCCTCACAGGAGAGACTGGAGAGGGCCACCGGGCCTTCACCGGGAATTCCAGCTGCCCGCCCCTCCCAGCCATTTTTTACGAAAGTCTGCCCTAATTGCGCATGGCCTCTTCTTGGTGGGGCGGCTGAGGGAGGCCGCCCAGGCTCTATCTGTGAGACAATGGGGAAGCCATCCTCTGTGCTGGGCAAAGACTTTCCAGTGTGGCTGCCTTGGGGTCACTATTTACACTCCTGCCAGCCACCTTTCACCCAGGTTCTGTAAGTAAGCCCAATAGATCCGCTGGTTTCTTCCATGGGGACCTTTGGTTTGTCATTGGGACTTAGGAGGAGATTGGCTTGTGTCTCCCCAGGTATGGTAGTTTGAATGAGAAATGTCCCCCATGGTCTCGGGCATTTGAACACCTGGTTCCCCGTCAGTGGCGCTGTTTGGAGAGGTTATGTGGAGGTGCAGCTTTGCTGCAGGAAGTGTGTCGGGGTGGGAGGGGTGTCAGACAGACAGCGGAGAGGCTCAAGGCACTTGCTCTCCGCCTCTTGCTTTTGGTTGGGATGTGACCTCCCAGCTTGCTGCTCCGGCCACCGGGCCTGCTGCTGGCTGTCATTATGGACTCTCATTCCTCTGAAACCGTAAAGCCAAAATAAGCGCTCTCGTTAACAAGCGCTTTCTTCCTTAACTCGCTTTTGGTCAGGGTATTGGTCAGAAAACTAATAAATACATCAGGGAAGAAGTCTCACAAATTCACCTCCAGAGGGTGGGCAGAAGCCCTGGGCTGCCAGAGAGGCTCTTCGGGGGCCTCTCAGCCCCACAGCTTCAGAGGCCAGGGGCACATGTGGGGGCGCGGGAGGGGGCAGCTCCCCAGCCCCATCTCTGCTGAAGATAAGCCCTGGGCAGCCGCCGGCGGTGACAACCCTGGAATCTGTACTCCAGGCCCACCTGCAGCTTTTAGTGCTGGTCTAGCTCTTCACACTTGTGAGCAAACAAGCAACTGACCGAGATGTGAGCTGGAGCCCCCATTCCAGGCCCCAAGGGGAAGGGCTACTTGGGGTGAGGTCTACTGGGACCCACCTGTCCCCTCTCGAAGGGATTTTCATGCATTTTTAGAAAAAAGTTAAGCTGGGCATAGTGGTTCATGCCTGTAATTCTAAAATAAAGCTTAAGAGACTAAGGCAGGAGGATTGCCATGAATTTTAGGGCCAATGTGAGGTACAGAGTGAGTCCTATGTCTCTCTGGGATGTGGAGGGTGATTCTGTCTCAAAACACAAAAGACAAAGCTGTGCATGGAAGAACACACCTTTAATCCCAGCACTCGGGAGGCAGAGGCAGGCAGATCTCTGTGAGTTCGAGGCCAGCCTGGTCTACAGAGTGAGTTCCAGGCCAGCCAGGGCTACACAGAAAACCCTGTCTCTAAAAACAAACAAACAAAAAAAATAAGGTAAAAATCTCATTATTTTCTGTAGACAATCTTGTGTCCATGTTGAGAATTGATATGTGCACACAGTGAGTCTGTGTGGTGACTGACAGTTCAAATCCCAGAGCACATATAAAGCCAGGCATGGTAGTGGGAGCCTGTAATCCCAACAGAATCTCTAGGAATTCACAGCAAGCCAGCCTGGTCTACACAGTGAACAAGAGAAAGGGACCCGTCTCAAACATTGGAGAAGGTGAGGACAGACACCCAAGGTTGGCTGGCCTCTGACCTCCACACATGTGCTGAGGCTGGAGTGCGCACTCACTTACACACACTGACACAAACATGTACACACTATGTAAATAAAGTAGTAGATACATTAATTAAAAGTCCTTCACATGTTGTTCAAATCTTAAATGGTCTTATTAATAGAAAACCCAGAGCCAGATATCAAGGTGAAAGCTGAAAGATCAGAGAAGCAGAACAGCCAGCCTCTAGTTCTTCCCTCTCAGCCTGAAGAGAGCGAGTTCCTGTTTCCTCATGCCTTATATACCTTTCTCTGCCCTGCCATATTACTTCCTGGGATTAAAGGCGTGTGTGTGCTTCCCAAGCAAAGGCATGAGATCTCAAGTGCTGGGATTAAAGGTGTGTGCCACCACTGCCTGACCTCTGTGTCTAATCTAGTGGCTGGTTCTGTCCTCTGCTCCTCAGGCAAGTTTATTAGGGTACACAGTATATCACCACACTCACATCTTTCTATTTACCCCAACTCATAAGCATGGGGAAAACGCCTCAGACAGTGTTTGAGTTTCTAGACCCTTAGGCAGTACTGTCTCTGCAGGGCTGCTGTGCTCAACCCAGGGCACAGATTTGGAAATGGTCAAAGAAGTAAGAGGATACTGTCTCACACAGACACACACAGACACACACACACACACACACACACACACGCACACACACACACATGCACACACGCACGCAAACCACATTTGTGCGCACACATTTGTGTCTGTATGCAGCTGGGGAGTAGTTCTGCAAGGGGAATGTGTCCCAGGACCCCTGTCCTGCCCAGGCCACGCTGGTGCTCTTGGGACAGAGTGCCTTCCTTCCTTGTCTATGGTGCCGTCTTTTGAGTTTTCCTGATTTAGATGGTGGTCAAGCGTTCTTCTGCCTTCAGGCCCATCTCCTTGGTAGCGTGTTTTAATCTTGTAGCCTTGATTTCTTCCCTAAGTTACAGGCGCCCAGAGTGAGGCTCCCTGGATTTGTTTTCCTCAGATCTAGGAACTAGCCACCCTTTCTTGATAATGCTGATCCTGGGGGCTGGAAGGGGCTCACTGGCCTGAGTTGGCAGAATTCCCAGGAACCTTTCTCAGGGTAGCAGCACCTGGGTTATAGCATTGGGGGTCTCAGTTATAACTCATATCTCATTAATAGCATCAGCACAGGAAAGCCAAGTTTTGTTAACACCGAATTATAGGTCCATAGGTCTAGGCTGGTATGTTAGGCTGTACATTATAGCAATACCATAGAATATAATTATTATAATAGTTAACAATAACAGCACCATTGATTGACCAGTTATTTTGTGCCCAGCACTATGCTAAGTGCTCACAATGTGGAATGTCATTTAGGGTTTTCTTTTCTCTCTTTCTCTTCTTTCTTTTGAGGCTGGGTCTCACTGTGTAGCCCTTGCTGTCCTGGAACTCACTATGTAGACCAGGCTGGCCTTGAACTCACTGAGATCTATCTGCCTATCTCTGTCTCTCAGTGCTGGGATTAAAGGTGTGTGCTGCCATACTCAACATTTAATCTTTATGCTTTAAATATTTAATTTATTTTGAATGGCATCAAATTCACACACACACACACACACGACGATGCTGTGGATTGGACTCGGGTTTGCCCATGCTAACCACTCTACCACTGAACCAGACCCCACCCTAAAATGTACCTGTGAATGGCTCCATGTTTCATGTGTATCTTAGCAAATGTACAAATCATGGTAAATATTTTGCCTCTGCAGACACATACCATTCCTCTATGGTATAAACAGAATCTTTTCTCTTAACACTTATTACTGAATTGTATGTGTAGTGTGTGTGTGTGTGTGTGTGTGTGATGCACATGTTTGTGTAGGTGTGTGCGCATGTATATGTAAGGGCCAGAGACCCACAGCAGATGTCTTTCTTGATGGTGTTCTGGTATACTTTTTTAAAGATTTATTTTATGTACTTATCTTTGTGTATCTGTCTGTGTGTGGGTATGTGCACATGAATGCAGGTGCACTCAGAGGCCAGAAGAGGGTGCTGGATCCCCCTGGAGCTGGGTTATAGCCAGTTAGTTGTGGACCACCTGGTACAGTGCTGGGAACCAAACTGAAATCCTCACTAGAGCAGTATGCATTTTAACCACAGAGCTCTCTCTAATCTCTCCACCATATGTTTGGAGACAGGCTCTCTCACTGAGTGTGAATCTCATTGATACAGCCAGGTTGTCTGGTCACTGAGCCCTGGTATTCTCCTGTCTCTGGCTCCCTAGTGCTGGGGTAACATATGCATGCACCTGGTTCTTACCTGGGTGCTGGGGATCTGAACTCAGGTCCTCATGCCTGCGTGGTAGGCACCTTACCAAGAGCATCTCCTCCGCTTGTTTACTTGTTTGATTTTGGAACAGAATCTCACTGTGTAGCTCTGGCTACACGTCGTAGCTTCGGATCCACTGCATCTGCCTCTTGAGTTCTGTGATTAAAGGTGTGTACCACCTGCCTGCATTCTATCTTTCTTTCTTTCTTTCTTTCTTTTTTAGAGACAGGGTTTCTCTGTGTAGTTTTGGTGCCTGTCCTGGATCTCACTCTGTAGACCAGGCTGGCCTCGAACTCACGGAGATCTGCCTGGCTCTGCCTCCCGAGTGCTGGGATTAAAGGCGTGCGACACCACTGCCTGGCTCTATCTTGCTTTTTTGAGACAGGGTCTCTCATTGGTTTGTTGAGGCTGCCTGGTCAGGGAGCCCCAGAGTCTGTCTCCACCTGTGCTGGGATTACAAATATGTGCCATTACATGGCTTTTCCACGTAGGTTTTGGTGATCAAACGTAGGTCCTTTTGCTCCTGCGACAAACACTTTACAAATTGAGCTATTTCCTCAGACCTCCTTGTCACTAAATGTTAATGGCCCAGAGGAAAACTCGACTGGTGTCCCTCTGACCTGGAAGCTGTAACAGGATGAGGTCACTGTGCCTGTGAGGTCTGATCTGCTGCTGGGCCTTGCCCCAGAGGACTCGGGTCACTTGCTCTGGGCTGACTCCAGACAGCAGGTTTTGTGGGTCTCTGCCCCTTCTGAATCTTCTTCATTTTAAAGTCACATAAAAATAACTCAATCCTCTGCTGGATCGTAGTCCTTGGCTGCCTTGGACACAGGCTGAGGGAGGAGGTCCAAGCCGGTGTGTTTGAGCCTACTTGTTCTGGGCTCTTCCGGACCATGCCTAAGCTAGGATGCAGGGGACCCTCAGCCCCTTCTGGCTGGCAGGCTCCTCTAGAGTTTTTCTGGCAGGGATGTCCATTTTAGGAAATCAGAAATAACAGCATAAACAAATAAAACTTTGCCCCAGAAACCTAAACACATGCTGTTTTCCCAGTTGGGTTTGGGAGAAGGAGTCACGTACACAGGTTGCTTAATCACTCAGATCTCTTGTATTTTCTGTCTGAAACCAGAAGGCAGGTAGTTGGTGTGGGTGTTCAGCGGCCCAAAGAAAAGACAGGGCACGCTCTGTCTCCAGCACCCATCTCATCTGGAAGTGACTCAGGCCACAGGAATGTTCAATGCCGCCTTTTCTTGTTGACTGACTGCTCCTTGCCCAGTTTCTATCTTGGGGACACAGTTTGCTGTTCATTAGTGCAGGTGGTTTGGACCTACGTGGTGTCTCATAGCGGTCGTTGACTGAATGGAGTAGGAGGTGGTGTTGACTGCATTCACCAGAGATGCAGGGTAGTCATCAGGTGTGGGGGCTGTTGATGGTGATGAGGTGCTCACACTCCAGCGCACTCAGGAGAAGGCTGTTCTCCTCCTCCTCTGTGGCCCCGGGCAGCTCACCTGAGTCACACTGCTAGTCCGGAGAGGTGTGTCAGTTCCAAGGACTAGTTCTAAGTTTCCTTACAACCCCCATCTACCTGTTCATTCATCCACATACCCATCTGTCTGTCCATCTGTCCATCCACTCACATATTTATCCATCCATCCACCCAATCACCCATTCACCTATCCATCCACCCATCTACTTATCTGTCGATTCACCCATCCATCTCCCTACTCATGCATCCTCTTCCTAGTGGACTGGCCAGGGATTACAGACTGACTAAGAAGTGAGTGGCTGAGTGGATGGATAGATGGGTAGATGGATGAACAAATGAGTGGGTGTGGGAGTGTAGGAGTCTAAAGAGAAACTCTCTCCTCTGACCAATGCCAAGCTGTGTATCAGATGGTGGATGGTACAGGGGAGTGTCTATGTCTAGCCTAGGCGATCATGTTGCTGTTGGGGATGGAGAGATAGCCTCTCTGGCCTAGATGGGGTGTCCTTTGTGGCTCTCTGAAGGATAGCTATGTGGCATTTAAGAGGGACACTCCCTGAACACCATGACCTGGCTGTGGTAGGGTGGCTGCATGGGTTCTTGAGTCTGTCCTCTTGGCAGCCTCTGGGACGTGCTCAGCTTAGCACCTCACAAAGTCCTCAGGTTAGGACTTGCCCACACAAGCCTCTCAACAGGGGAGTGCCAGCCAAGGGGCACATGTGCCTGGAGACGGTGTGTGGCAGGAGACTTAGCTGATCCAGACTCTGCCTGTCCTCCCTCTTGGAGAGCAGTTTCATCCATCTTCCTCAGTGCATGAAGCCTGCTCTACTCAGCCATAGGAGCCTGAGGATGGGTGGGGCTTCTGGTCCTTGTGTTAAACAAAATATTTTATTTTATTTTTTTAAGACAAGGCTTCTCTGTATACAGAGAGCCCTGGCTGTCCTGGATATCCTGAACTCACTCTATAGCCAGACTGGCCTTGAACTTAGAGGTCTACCTGCTCTGCCTTCTGAGAGTTGAGATTAAAGGGGTTTGCTTCACATCTGGCTAGGTATGGGTCTTAAGTGGTAGGTCTGGCCCTCTCTATCAGCGGTCTGTACTGTGAGGATATTTGAATTAGACCAGATTTGGACTCTCACTGTGGGTTCAACTTCTGGTTGCTGTGTGGCCCCAGCAGGTTACCCTGAGACTCAGCTCCTTACCTGCACAATGGTCCAGTGAGAGCTGTGTGAGGCATCCAGGTGGGTGTCTGTCATCACTCTGAGGAACAGGTGGCTACCTGTCTGGGTTATTTTGTTCTGCAGCCCTTGGCAGGTGCAGAAGTGGGGACACATGCATGTTGGCACCCACCGGGAGGGGAGCTGATGGCCTTATGTGACCTTTCCCATTGTTTGTGCCTTTAGGAGTCGCACGGACCTCAGCGGCCGCCTCCGGAGGCTTGCGGATCCACAGGCCAGGTAAGCCGCTGGTGTCTTGGCTGCCTTTGGGACCTAACTCCCAGCCGACTTGGCTGGGTGAGTGGAGCCTTTGCTGTGGTGCTTGTCTTTCTCTTTGATGTTTCTGTCAGGTAGCCGGGCTTGGGTCTGCCAGCCAGGTTGCCACCTTGCAGATGCCACCCCAGGCACAGGATAGAGGTAGGAAGTGAGCAGGGGAGGGTGGCCTTATCTGCAGCGAGTGACCGTGGAGGGTGTCTTTGACTGTGGCCGTTCAGTGTCTGTGGACAGCCCGTCAGTGGACTGTTGGTAAAGGAGGGGCCATGTCACACGCATCTTTCTGCTTCTTTTGATTGTTTCAAATTGTCCCCAATAACCGTTGGAGAAGAGGAGAAAACGTGTCCTTGCCAGAGCTCTGGGGCCACCTGGGGAGGAGTTGCCTCTCCAAAGCTTGTAGGAGGCTCTGCCAACACAGGGTCCAACCTGCCTAAGTGCCAGGGGCTGCCTCCTCCCTCAACGCCCGGCCAGGGCCTGTGTGACTTCTCTTGCGGGCATTTCAGACCCATTATAAGCTTCTCCATTCCTGGAGTCTTGGTTACTCTGATGATCCCTCTAGTGCAGACTGAGGGATGTGCATGTCTTCTGATGACCTTTGTTTGGGAGAATGTTAGTGGCCAGAGATGATGGGACCGCTTCCATAGCAATGATATCATGTACTCATCTATGCATGTGGAATGAACAGAGGAGACGCATGGACAGAGGATAGATAGTGTGGCAGGGAGGCAGACATCGTCAGGAGACACCAAAGGAAACCAAGCAACAATTGTCATCAAGACTATCTCGAGAGCCAAGCTCTTCAGTGCTAACCTGCAGGAGGACTCTTCCATGCAGGGAGCTTCAGGGACAAGGGCAGCCCGCCACCTGGGTCCACTGTCCTCTGGCTCCTGCCAGAGGAACACTCTGCTGGTTGAGAATCTAACTTTGTGTTGTGGGGAAGGTGGCAGGAGCCACATGTGCCGCTGCCACTGAAATAGAGGCGTTAGTAGATTGTATCGCTCATTGGTTTGCATAGAATTTATTTTTCAATGAATTTACATAATTTGGTATATAATTTGTAGCTGTGAAACAGACTATTCTGGACCAACCAGGGCTGCCAAGGCTCCAGATTCTAAGCATTCCCAAGGCTGTGTTGCTTCTCTAGTCATCTTCAGGGTGTGGTCTGGCCTGGGTGGCTGGCTCTTTGCAGGGAGTAATGTGACTTAGGATGGTGTTGGGTTTAGCGTGTGTGTGTGTGACGTGGATGGTGTGCCAGTGTGGCCTGGGTTTAGTGTGTGTGACGTGGATGGTGTGCAGTGTGGCCCTGGGTTTAGTGTGTGTGACATGGATGGTGTGCCAGTGTGGCCCTGGGTTTAGTGTGTGTGTGTATGTGGATGGTGTGCCAGTGTGGCCCTGGGTTTAGTGGTGTGTGTGATGTGATGGTGTGCCAGTGTGGCCTGGTTTAGCGTGTGTGTGTGTGACGTGGATGTGCGTGTGGTCAGCGTGGAGTGTGTGTGCCAGTGTGGCCTGGTTTAGCATGGCGTGCCATGTGTGATGACGCCTGGTGTCGTGGAGAGGGCCCCTGGGAGAGGAGGTGATGCCCAACTAGAGGTGGCTGGGCTGCTGAGCAATTCAGCACTTGTGGTTAAAAGGCACCCCGCCACCATAGCCACGAGACCCACACCACTAGCCAGCCCTGCCACTGTTGTGTGTCTGGACGCCTTGGGCTTTGGGGCCCTTGCTTTGCAGCGGCTCTGCTCTCCCTTGTTGCCAGCCTTGACCTAAAGGTTCGAGATAGGCAGCATTTAGGGGTTCAGGTCTTGGAGAGCTGGTACCCTTGGGCTGCATGCATGGAGTCTCCTTCTGCTTTGCCTCCCCAGGCTCAGGCCAGCCAGTTCTGTGCCGTCAGCATTTGGCAGCCCGGACTTGCTCGGCTTGGAAGCCTAAGGCATAATTTTCAGGACCCGAAGCTGTAGCAGTGATCTCGGTTTGCATGGGTCTGCGTGTGAACACACAGTCTTCCCCAGGGCCTCTGCCGGCTCCCATGGGGCACCCGTTCCTGTTCTTCTCATCTCTAAGGCCCCCTCCTTGCTGCCATGACCCCAGGAAGGCTTCTCTGCCAGACCCCAGGTCTCCACTTGGGGCCTCCCTTTGCGTTGTCCTCTTCCCAGCCTTGGCCATACACTCTAGCTGGTCTCCTGTCCAGGACTTTCTGTTCGCTTCCCTGGGAGAGATGGGGTACGTGACTGTCAGGTCCATTTTCTGTTCTTCTGAGCTGTGTAGGTCTGGACAGGTATAGCCATTCAGGGCACAAACACAGTCTCTTAGCTCAGATGATACCCACAATAAAGCTTTGCATTGTCTTACTTTCCATATTTATTTATTTATATTTTTGTAGTAATAGGAATTAAACTAGGGCCTTGTGCATACTAGCAAAAGTCCGACACTAAGCACATTAATTTTTTAAAACGGGGCATGGTGGTTCATGCCCAATATCCTGTACTTGGAGGCTGAGAGGGAGAATTGCCCTGCCTGGCTACACAGTGAGTTTTCTGACTATCACGGGCTACAATGGGAGAGCGTCTCAAAAACACCCCATACCCAGCTGAGTGTGGTGGTGTGTGGTGTTTATCCCAGCATTTGGTAGAAACTGGAGGATCAGAAATTCGAGGTCATCCTTAGCTGCATAGTGAATTCAAGACAGCCCGGGCCACTTGAGACCCCCACCTCCACGATAGATTGTATAATGTAAGGAATAAGGTAACTAAACACAGAGTTGCCCAGCAGCCATCTCTAGCAGTGAGATGTTCCAGGGTAGCCAAGCTCATCCCTTCCCCTCACCCGTTCCTGCCAGGATGGAGGAGGAACTGGAATGTGGCCTGAGTTTGGGGTAACTGTGCTTTTGCTGCTGAACAGTCTGTACCCCTGTGCACTACCAGCACCCATAATTGTTGTCTGTTTGCTTCTCACAACATTCGGGGTGAGGTTGGACCGGGGAAGTCCCCATGGCTTTGGCTTGCCTATTCCTACTGAGTAGTAGTTTGTCTACCCCTTACTTAACCTGTTGGGTTTCCATAGGCACTTCTCTGCTACCAACCTGCTGGGAAGGCTCGTCTGCATGCTTCTGTCGGTGGAGGGTGGGATGGACAGATGCCCACCTCTGTCCTTCCAGTGGTTTTTTCTGGTCTCTTCTCCCACTTTCCCCTTCCTATGCCCCAAGCAGCCTGTCTGGGCAGACCGCAGCCTTCATTGACCTTTGCCCTGGTTCCCACGGCTCACACAGCGTTTCCTGGGCTGAACTCCGAGCTTCGTTACTTCCAGCCAGAATCCTGGAGCCTCTGTGCCACTGTGGCATCTGGTGTGTGTTTGGGGCTGTTTCTGCCTTCCAGTACCTCTGAGGTCTATGGCTTTGTTCCTAATCCGCCAACGGCTCTTCCTCTAAGATGCATGTTTTAGCGGAGTCATTGGCTAATTACTTTGAGATAAGGTCATCCTGAGCTGCCAAGTCAAGGACTGGTGTCCTCAGCGCGGGAGGAGAGGCCACATGAAGGGGAAGCCAAGAACGGCTGAGAAGAGGCCAGCGACAGCCCTCCCTCGCTGCCTTTCAGGAAACGTGGCTCTCCTACACTCTGATTTTGGACTTCTGGCTTCAAAGTCATGAGAGAAGCGAGTTCCAGTGTGTGAAGCGCCCCATTGTGGGTCTCTGATATGGAGTCACACGGCACTCAGACACCTTCCTCTGTGTCCTGGACAGATGCCCCTCCTGTGGCAGGGTCTCCCTGAAATACAGTGTGGGGGCACTGATGAGAGAGTTGGGAACACACTCAAACTTCTCTGCCCTCCCTTGACCCCTTCACACACCTTACACACCCCTCTTACACACCCCTTTTAGGGAAGCCGTCTTGCTGCCATGAATACTTGTCCGTAACTAATTTTCTAGCTGCTGCCATCCCTAGTAGGTTCCGATAAGTGGGAGCTGTCCTGTGTGTCCTGCCGTTTCTCAGGGCTGTGTGTCCTGCTGTCTTGGTGGGAGGAGCTACTGTGGGTGTGGGCGTTGACAGCCGGTGACCCTGTGCCGGCCACGTTAACAAGTGTGCCACACGGAGCTGGTGGAGCTGTAGCGGGCCTTGCCTCTGGGCTCCTGTGGGCACCCCTGGCTCGTCCCTTCTGCTGATCCAGGGCTCCCCCTTTGCTTCTCGTCAGTGTCTCAGCCTTACTGCCTGTTTAGAGATGTTTCTATTTCTGTGATAAAACGCCATGACCAAAAGCAACTTGAGGAGGAAAGGACTTATTATAGTCTGTCACAGAGGGAGTCAGGGCAGGGACCCAAGACAGGCACTGGAGCAGGGTCTGTGGAGAACGCTGCCTCACTGGCTTGCTCAGCTGCTTCTTGTACCACCTAGGAACCACCTGCCCAGAGTGGCACCACCCACAGTGATAGGAGCCACGCCCATCCATCATCAATCAAGAAACTGCCCCACAGGCCAGTCTGATGGAGACATTCTCTCAGCTGGGGTTTCCTCTTCCCAGATATGTCTAGGTTTGTGTCCAGTTGACACAAAACCAACCAGGACACTACCACCCAAGTCCTCAAGCCGTCAGTCTCACGTCGACTTTGACCTCCTGCCCTTTCATCCCGCACAGGTCAATCCCCAGCTCTCTTCCCTCTGGTGGCCCTGGATGAGCCGACTGTGTTTTGGGCCATGTTCTGATCTCCACGGTCTCCTCAGACCTGTTGTTTCTGTCCTTGTTCTTCCTCTTGCAGGCTCCTTCCTGAGCATAGCTGAGTTCATGGGACATTAGTAAGTGTGCCTCTGTGCCAGGGACTGGGCTATCACCCCCCCTACACGGCCCCACACGTGTATACACACGGCCCCACATGTGTATACACACATGGCCCGTTATATCCCCTTGCACGTTTGTCTCTACCCTCACCATGAATTCACACAGCTGTCACATGGCATCCCCACCTTGTCCTACATCCCTCCCCTTCCCAGCACTACCCTTCTCTCCCCCTCCCCAGCACCCTAGCCTCTCTGGGCTAGCCTGCTCCCCCCCCAGAAGCTTTCTCTGGAAAATGGCTTCCCTGTCCTGCTGGTCCCAGCCAACACTGGCTGGCCTTGCCTGTCATGTCGGGTTAGCAGGTTACCCTTGGCCATTTCTGTCTCCTGTGCAGGGGGCACATGGCAGGTGTTAATGGAATGGACTTGAAAGAAGCACATGGGCCTGGCCAAAAGAGCCAGTTCAAAACAGAAGCAGCAGACTTACTTTACTTTGGCCAGGAAGAAGCTGTTTGTCTCCTGGGTCAGAAGGCGATGGGAGGAGCAGGGGGGAAACAGAGGGTTTGGGCAGCCGCTGCCCACAAGGCATTTAGGACTCTTTCAAAAAATGTTTAATTATGTGCATGCGTGTGGGAGGGAAGGTGCCGATGGAGGCCAGAAGAGGGCGTCAGATCCCTTGAGCTGGAGTTACAGGTGATTGTGGGCCACCCGAGGTGGGTGCCAGGACCCAATTAAAATCAGCAGTGTGTATTTTTTTTTTTTGGTTTTTTTGAGACAGGATTTCTTTGTGTACCAGAGAGCCGTGGCTGTCCTGGAACTCACTTTGTAGCCTGGCCTCAACTCAGAGATCCGCCTGCCTCTGCCTCCCAAGTGCTGGGATTAAAGGTATGCACCCCGTGTCTGGCAAGCAGTACATGCTTTTAACTGCTGAGCAGTTAAAAGTCCAGCCGTGACTGTTTTAACATGTATTTTATGTGTATGAGCTTTGCTGTATGTCTGTCACATGTGCATGAAGTGTTGAAACTGGAATAATTGATGATTGTGAGCCACAGTGTGGGTGCTGGGAAGCAGCCCTGGGTCCTCTCTAGGGTAGCGAGTTCTCTTAACCACTGAGCATCTCTCCAGCCCCCAGGGACTTACGTTTTTCAAATGTTCACAATGTTGTTTGTTTGTTTGGGACAGGACCTTACCCGTGTAGTGCAGCCTGCCTTCAAACCCAAGATCCTCCTGCCTCAGCCTCCTCAGTGCTGGATTCTAGGCAGGTGGTACCATGCTCACTAATACAATTTCACTTTACATAATGGAAAGCCTTGGGAAATCCATCCTGCTCATCAGGATGGATTCCTGGCCACCCGTGTCTCCCAGGCCAAGCAAGGCAGATGGAACACATCTTCATCCTTGCAGAGTTCTTTTAGGAGGAGCTGGTTTGGACTGGCTGAGTGCTGCCTTCTCAAATTCATTATTTATCCAGCAAATATTTATGGGAGGCCCACTGAGCAAGCAGAGTGCAGGCTCCCCAGGGCGAGTGGAAGACTCCTGGGCTGTTCCTGCACCCCACCTGCCCTTCACTTCCCATTCGAGTTTGGCTGTAGCCAGAGGTGGGGTGGGGTGAGGGAGGGAGTTGGATGGCTGAGCTTGAGGACCTTTAGTGAGGAATATGGGCCATTTGGATCTGGGCTCTTTCTCTCTTTGGTCCTCTTCCACACTGACTGGAAGGATGCCAATGTGGCAAGTTCAAGTGGTGTGCTCTGTAAACCCTGCCACAGACACCCCGCCCCACCCACCCCACCACCCCACCACACCCCTGCACAGAGCTGGCCATTATTTACTTAGGAAGGCAGGTCTTGAGTGCAATAAAAAGCTGAGAGAATCTTCTAGTAGGAATGTTGCAGCCCCAGGCTGGAAGCCGCTTGTGTGAAGAAGCAGCAGCCCAGCAAAGCCTCTTCCGGCTGCCCACTCTGTTGGCAGGTATGGTACGGGAGGCCTGGGCCAGCTCCGAGACGACAGCCTGGAACACTTTGTTTCCAATTCAGGGGCTTTGACTTCAGTGAACTCAGCTGGAAACAAAAGTATTTTATTTATTTATTATTTCTGCATAGACAGACAAGACCTTCTTATGTAGTCCTGGCTATCTAAAACTCACTATATAGACCAGCTGGGCTCAAACTTACTGTAATCCTCTGCTCTGCCTCCTGAGGCTGAGATTACAGGGGTGTGTCACTACTCTTGACATAGGAAATCTGTATGTTGCGCATGTGTGTGGGCGTGTGTGCAGGCCCTTTGTGTGTGTGGAGTGCATGGTGTGTAACATGTGTGGGTGTGCATATGTGCTTGTATGTGTGGTGCCAGGTGATAAGCTTGGTTGTTATTTATCCGGTGTCCATTACTTTTTTTTCTTTTCTTTTTGAGACGGGTCTTTCACTGTCCTAGAACTAGCCTATTAGTCTGGGCTGGCAGTGAGCCCTAGGGACCCTCCTCTCTCTGCCTTCCCAGCAATCGTGGATCAGGTGTGAACACTGTCTATGCCCAGCATCCAGGGATCTAGTGTGAACACTGTCTATGCCCAGCATCAGATCAGGTCACTGTCTATGCCGCAGTCAGGGGATCAGTGTTACACTGTCTATGCCAGCATCGGATCAGGTGTGAACACTGTCTATGTCTCGTCAGTGTGAACAATCAGGTGTGAACACTGTCTATGCCCAGCATTGGGATCAGGTGTGAACACTGTCTATGCTATCTGTCTATGCCAGCAATTGGATCAGGTTGACACTATCTATGCCAGGGGCGATAGGGATCAAACTCAGATCTCCAGCTTGAAGAAAAGTGTTGTATTGACTGAACTATCACACCTGTTCCCAAATTTCATTTGTTAAGTGGTCATTTACAGGGCCCCCTAACTTGGGTGTTGGATTCTCTTGGGCCCCTGCCCTGAGGGCAGGAACCAGCCTAGAGAGGTGTAGTATCCTTTCTGCAGGGCTCAGTTCCCCCCTCCTCACAGGACCCCCCCAAGGAACACATCAAAAGCCCAGCCCCCTTTACAACCCCTTTTCCATGGGCCCTGTCATGTGGCCACAGTCATGTGGGGGTTCTTCCTTTCCTGTTTCCCCCGGGGTCTCCTGGTCACTGTCAGTAACTCAGTTGCCTGGCTACACTGGTACTCTCTCTGCCCCCCGCCCCCAGCTAGTGTTGGGGTATGCAGATATGTGCCCCCAGAAGGGTCCGGGGAGTCAGGATGGCATGTTGGCATCTTAACTGAGCCAACTCATGCTGTTGGGTACAGTTTGGAAAAGCCCTAGTGGTCCATGGTCCCGGTTCCTGGTTGCTCTCTGAAGTCACCTGAACCTCTTTCTTTGGCTCCACAGGAGTAGACACTTTAGTTCAGGGGTCTAAAGTTCCACTCAGGAGAAGTCACACCAAGAAAGCTTTGGGGCAGAGTTGTTTGGGAAAGCCAAGTCACATTATGGGAGAGGACAGGGGAGGACGCAATCCTGGAAGTCTTCCTAACAGAGGAGGTAATGCCTGAGCCCTGCAAAATTAACAGTTCCTGACTGACTGACTCCCCAGCTGCTTCTTCAGGTGGGTTTGAGCCACCTCTGTAGCCTGGAGGGGTTGTAAACCTGTGAGTGACATCACAACATGGTGTGGCCAGGGCGTCCAGGTTATGGGTGTGGGTCAGTGCTTGGTGAGGAAGGCCAGGATGCTGACCAGGGGACTGGAAGAGGCTGGAGATGTGTTGACCTGACTGTGGGCAGGCTGGGATGGAGAGCTGGGGCCTGGGACTGGCATCACCAGATGTTCCAGAGCTGTGTCCTGGGGAGCCTGCCGTCCCAGAAGAGTCCCATGATGTTCAGAGAGACCTTCTGCTACATG